>NC_092338.1:246435000-246702500 GCF_046630445.1 Rutidosis leptorrhynchoides | reverse complement strand
AAAGGTACGTAGATGCAACGGAGATGATAAACACTATGTTGACCCCACAAGCATACCCCCGAACATTACCCATCACCTCCATAGCTATAACTCATAATTTCCTTAGCCCTATCCTACTCGAAAACCAGTTTTGAAATAGCTCACTCATGACCTCGTCTTAATATTTTATGTAATAATAATAATACTAATACTAATAATAATAAGATTAATAATAATAATATGAATCTTTATAATAATAATAATAATAATAATAATAATAATAATAATAATAATAATAATATATAATATATATAGATATCGAGAGATATATTGAGGGATGGAATGGTTCGGCAGAAAAATGTGAGCTTTATACACAAATCCTGAAACAGACACCTCCGCGAGTGCGGAGGTTTTGTGCCCATATGCTCCGCGAGTGCGGAGTTCTCCTGTCCAGCTCATTTCCAATGATTTCAAGGCTGCCGACGGTTTATATATTTATTTAATATATATAATATATTTAATTTATATAATAAATTATATATTATATTATATTTACATGCATAGTTAACCTATAATTTTATTTCTAATGACTCGTACGTTGTCACTCGACTTATGTCCTAGTTTCGGTTTTTCGAACGCATATTCGTACGCTTAGAAAACTAGCTCTTTATGTTACGCGACGTGTACCTATTATAAATAATTAGACTTAATCATCTATAATTTATATTACCCAGAGTATAACTTCTTTATTTGAGTGTTGTGGTCATTTGCTTCTATAAATCAATGTCTCGTTGTTTATTAAAATACGTTTAATAATACTGAAACGTTTTATGTTTAAATTAAAGCATTTGTAATAATAAATATATATATATATAAATATATATATATATATGTATATATATATAAATATATATATATATATATATATATATATATATATATATATATATATATATATATATTTTCTTATTTAAAAATATAATTTTTGTATATCATATATATAATTGAAATATCTATTTAATAATACAACGTTTAGTTTTTCAAAACTAATTATTTTTCAAAGTTCATTTCAAAATCGTTTAAGTAATAGAAAGTATTATGTCGTAACACGTTTACGTTATCAATATATATATATATATATATATATATATATATATATATATATATATATATATATATATATATATATATATATATATATATAAAATTTATAATACAAAGCCTTAATTAAGTTCTTTAAAACTTATGAACAAATTATATTATAAAACGTTTTAATGATAAAGTTCTTTTTAAACCAAACTATTTTTGTACGTTGAAACAATATTAAATAAATAAGAAAACTTTGTTTTTCCAAAATTAAATATATTTAAGAATCATTTTACTAAAGAGGTTATAATTGTTATATCGTAAAACGTTTTAGAAAAGTAAGATTAAATATACTCTTAATAGGTTTCAAGTTTTTGAATTAACGTTTGTTGGTGACACGTGCTATAAAGTCCAAAGGTTAGATGAACGTATGAAATCATCTTAATGTAAAATGACGATATCCAATTGTCTAAGTTATTTATATTCCACGTTCCAACTTTAAGATGAAAGTCAAAATAGTTATCCTTTTAAAATCACGAGAAAAAATGTTGTAAAGCAGGAATTGAAATTCAAATAGGAATCTCTACTAATTCTTGTCTAATTCCCGTTAATTGACATTTTGTTCTTACCTGTAAATGACTTTACCATTTATTCCGAATAGCGTTAAAATGGACGATTTCTCAAATCAATGTGGACCTCTCAACAAAGACTCGTAATCATAATTAAATATATCTGATAATTCGATCATTTGATATTATCTGTTAATTCCGTCGATAATTATTTTAAATATATTTTGAAACAAATACGTTCATGTAAAGTATTATGTATCTAATACTATGTTAATGTTTTCAAGTTATAACATATATACATATACATATTTAATCATATCCGTTCATATAATGGTTCGTGAATCATTGGAGTTTGGTCGGGGTTAAATGAATGTATGAACATAGTTTGAAATCCTTGAGGTTTAACTTAACAAACTTTGCTTATCGTGTCGGAAATATATAAAGATTAAAGTTTAAATTTGGTCGGAAATTTCTGGGTCGTCACCGTACCTACCGTTAAAGAAATTTCGTCCCGAAATTTGATTGGGATGGTCATGGCTCACAATAAGTATGTTTTCATGACGCATATAAGCTGAAGATTAGGGTTTTATCATCATTGAGTAATATGGATAAAACCATTTAATTTTTGGGAAGAGTACGAGTGAAGCTATCACCAAAAGAGTGAAATGAGTAGGTATAGGTTCGTCATATCTTTTGACGTAGATAGGATTGATTTCCAAGTTCAGGAGATTTGGATAAAATCTTCGTAATAGGATTTGATTCTTTGATAATCAAGGGAATTAGGATCTGTTTTAAATGTGATCATCTGTTTTTATTTCTCTGTCGGATATTTTACTATAAATCCACCTCCTTCGTTTCCTTTTAACTCACACCTTCCATTATTTCTAACTCATACTTTAAAGCATTCATCAATATGCTCCATTCAGTTCTGCTTCTTGATATATTCCTAACCTTCATATCAGTCATTCTTCTTTTTCATCTACCGCCAGAAGAATCTATTTACTTCTACTATACACTTGGTTTTATAGTATTTTTAGTTCTCCCGTGTCTTTATATTGCTATATGTATTGATATATACGGTTTATAATTTCTGGGTGGTTGTTGAGTTTTATATCTTCTCTTATATTTCGATGTCCCTGCTTCTGTCTCCCATAATCATTGTCATCTCCAGTTAATACTTTCTTTTATTTACTGCGATTTATACCCCAATTTCTGTTTCGGAGCTTTGTCCTTTCATTTCTTCTTCTTGTGATTAAGCACCGCTTGTAATGGTACAGAATTTGCAGATATGAATTTCGGAATGAACATTGTTAATGTTCTAGGAAGGAAATTGTAATGGCACGATCTTGACTTGTCAAATTACCAGAATACCTCGGAAAAGGCCGAATCATCAAGAAAAATTTTCTTGATATTTTAGAGGTTAAATAGAATACAAGATTCGTATAACATGGCACATGATGATGTTATGATCTGTGAATCATCACGTTCCATTTAGAAACTCAGCATAACTTACTGTAATATAATCTCGTTGATCAAGTGTCATTATATTATACTAACTCATGCTTCAGCTCCCAACACTACTTCAAAAATATTCCAATTTTAAACTAGAATGTTTCAAAATTTAGAAACTAAAATAGTTTCTTTTATGATGTAATACAGATAGCACGAAGAGGTAAATGATTTCAGATAAGAATAATTATAAAAATATCTTCAGAAATATGGAGGATATTTATAATGAAAGATACGATGATATCTTAGAATTTCTAATATCAGAGGATGATGAAGAATATTGTCCGCAGGGGTTTAGAGTCAGGAGCAAGGTATTCATTAATGACTTCAGCAGGTACTAAATGATTTGGATTCTTTGAAGTTAGGTTCAGTCTTTGTGATTTGTCCACAGCCTCCTTCATACTTTGCTCAATCCGGTTTTCAATTCCAAGACTTCTCTTTTTCTGCGCTTTGGCAGCACACTTATTCATTATCATCAAACTTTTACTGTTAAAGTCGTTTATAGTTTTTGCTGCTTTATCAGCATTTTTCCATTTTCGGAGAACCTATTCGTAGTTCGGAGTGTTTTTCAGAAACTTCACATTCAAATTAAGTCCAGAAGATAGACGTTATATATACACATATAACTGTTGACGTAGACATGCTGCGAGATTTCAAAATACTGATTGCTAATTCCCGATGATTCGTATGGCAATTCTCGTTACAAGATGCGAATGAGTAAATGATGGGGTTTCGGTAAATATAATGATTCTTCGGAAGGTCAAAAATCAGTGAATTTGTGAATAAGTTTATTGCTAATGTGGTGGAACATGAAAGGTTCTCCGGTAACAAAAGGGTAATCATATATTATGATAAGGCTACTCCGAATGAAAAGTCGAAGTTGTCTTGCTGGAGCTGTGATAGAATTTGCTACTTTGAAAAGTAATTGCAAAGTTATTCTTGCTAATAAATGCCAAAGGATCTGACACAGATATGTGTTGAATTATGACTTTGGTTTCGAGAGCTTTTTAAGTACATAACTGTGGGTAATATGTGGTTGGATCATCATCTCGATTGCTCATTATTTGAAGTGTCTTCAGAAATTTTCAAAGGGTTTGAACACAGATTGTAATCGTTAATATACATTTGATGTTCTAACACAGTTTTGAAGTCAAAGTATAGCTTTGAAAGATGTAGGAATCTAAAAGTGATGGTACCGGTTATATCTCGAATTGAATTCTGAGGTTTCAAAATCAGAATATGTAATTGAGTTTGAATGAGTATGGTTGTTTTGATTTCTATGAAAGTATGTATATTATTGTGAAAGTAGGAAGTATAGTTGATAATTTGCTGATATGGGACTTGAGTTGAAGACCGAGACCATAAGTTGACTGGGATTGAATTGAGAGTTGCTTGCCCACAAAGCTAAAGAATATCTATTTAAATTATTAAGTTTATTCATATCTTTTAATTATTTATTTTATATTTAAATTAGATATAGGTAGGTAGATATAATTTAGGAACTATCCTAGAGTGTCGTAAGAGATTATGTTTCTTTTCTATTATTATATATATCCTCCGCATGTAACCGTATGGACGATCAGAGCTATCTTTTGAATTAATAATAAATTTATTGTTTTCTTGATTTTTACGTATATGATATACGTGGGTGTATTTGAACTGCAACTATTTGCGTTCAACTTGTGATTGTGTAATTTTTGCTCATAATCATCATTCTTGGCCCGTATTAGTTGGTAATCAGAGCAGGTTTCTCCTGTTTCGATGGCTGACAATTATGCGAGCAGGAAGAACAATCTCTCTGACGTGATCAGGGGATTGCAAGATATAACAACCACACTTGAAGACCTTACTGTTCATATGGATCGAGTGGAGGCTAATATTAGGGACTTGAAACAGGGACGGGAAAAAGCTGGAAGGTTTGCTTTTGGCACCCAACCCTGGGCTCAACCACAACCCTACCATCCACCCTACCACCAACCCTACCATCAGGGACACCCTTGAAGAGACCCGTCCTAATCCATCCGGACGAAGTCCATATCAATTATAAATGATTTACAACAGTTGATTACATCGCGAGGTATTTGACCTCTATATGATACATTTTACAAACATTGCATTCGTTTTTGAAAAGACAATTTTTCATTACATCGAAAGTTGACGGCATGCATACCATTTCATAATATATCCCACTATAATTGACTTAATAATAATCCTGATGAACTCAACAACTCGAATGCAACGTCTTTTGAAATATGTCATGAATGACTCCAAGTAATATCTTTAAAATGAGCAAATGCACAGCGGAAGATTTCTTTCGTACCTGAGAATAAACATGCTTTAAAGTGTCAACCAAAAGGTTGGTGAGTTCATTAGTTTAACATAAATAATCATTTCCATCATTTTAATAGACCACAAGATTTTCATTTTTAATTTTTATAAATAAACGTCCCATGCATAGAGACAAAAATATCATTTATATGGATTGAACCCTGGTAACCGACATTAAATAGATGCATATAAGAATATCCCCTATCATTCCGAGAAATCCTTCGGACATGATATAAAACAACATCGAAGTACTAAAGCATCCGGTACGTTGGATGAGGTTCGTAGGGCCCATAGATCTATCGTTAGGATTCGCGTCAATTAGTAGATTGGTTTACTAATTCTTAGGTTACCAAGCAAAAGGGGCATATTCGGCTTCGATCATTCAACCATAGAATGTAATTTCAATTACTTGTGTCTATTTCGTAAAACAATTATAAAAGCAGCGCATGTATTCTCAGTCCCAAAAATATATATTGCAAAAGCATTTAAAAAGGGAGCAAATGAAACTAACCTAATGTATTTTGTAGTAAAAATACATATGACTATATTGAACAACTGAACAATGCAGGGTTGGCCTCGGATTCACGAATCTATATCATGTATATATATTAAATAATATAATTAATTTGTAATAGTAATAAAACAATTTTTAATTATATAATATACTTACTTATTAGTACGATATATATATATATATATATATATATATATATATATATATATATATATATATATATATATATATATATATATATATATATATATATATATATATTTCATCTGCTATATATATGTATATAGTTATACTTTGATATCCGTTTTTATGTTTTATTAATTTATATGTTCTGTTAGTAATTAAATAGGTTTATCAATTTTAGATCATCATATTTATCATCATAGTAAATTATTAGTGTTAATTTCTTATTAGAATATTTTAATCAATAATTCTTTAATATTTTAATTGTTAAAAGTTAATTGAGTATGTTAAACACTTACTAATATATATTTGAGCTTATATAAATTTAAAATAATTAAATAAATACATAAATGGTTTTATGATTATTAATATTTATATAACTTATAATTATAACCTACTAATAAGAAACACTTACAATATTTTCATAATATACTTTTCATATATTCTGCTTTTCTTGTATATAATAATAATAATAATAATAATAATAATAATAATAATAATAATAATAATTAATAATAATAATAATAATAATAATAATAATAATAATAATAATAATAATAATTATTATTATTATTATTATATTTATTTATACCTAATAAAAGAAATTACGCGTTTTGTTTAACTCATAAAGCAGATCGAGATTGTAGAAGCAGGTGCGCAGAGGTGAGTATCACCATCAAACAATCGATCAACAATCATCATCATCGTCGTCAATAGATCAATCAAACTGCAATCATCTCTGAATTAGCAGGTTAGTTGAATCGTCATCATTCTTGTTCAATTTTTATTATCGGTCTTCATCATCCTCCATCAATAAATCAATCAATCGATTTATAAATTTGTGATTTAGGTTATTTGATTCATTAATAGTCTGTTAACCTCTTTATCTCCTCTATTTTCTGTACTTTAATTTGATCGATCACAAAGTTATCTAATTAGATCTTTATTTACTAATAAAATTGGTTTCTATAATTTTCCCTAATTTGGTTCCAAAAAATAAAACCGTCTATGAAACTGTCATCACCTTTTTCTGTTTTGCAGGCTCATCTCTTGACTCGTTTCTTCTAAATTCTTTTCACATAAGTCTGCAACAATTCACTTGTATCTATCTTATGTTTATTCATATCTGTTAGGTATACTTTCTATACATTCTGAGTTATTTATCAATGCATTAAATCTTAGTTATTTAGTATACAATATATATACTTGATATTGCAGTTGCTAAATTTGATATGCTTTTAGAGTTAATTTGTAAAGCTCAATTTATTATTTCTGATATATATTCTGTATGTATTTTAAATAATTAGTTGAGCTTTGGAATTATTTAATTAAAATCTAAATTATTAAAATTGAGTTTGTTAAATTAATTAGATGATAAAGATTTGTAAGTTAATGACTTGTTTATGATGTGGAGACCAACAGAAGGTGATCAATGAGTAGTAGGTGCTTTTTGGTTTTCATTGCAGGTTGAACAAAAAACAGATTGTAACAACAGCTGGGAATAATCGTACATCAGTCAACATAGATGGTGGTGGTTTGGTTATCGTAGTGGTGAAGGTGTTGGGTGTCGATTTGATGAAGATGATGGTGGTGTTAGGAGGTGATGGATGATGGTGTATTGTGATAATGATTGTTTTGGTGTATCACTGAATTGAAACAGAAAAGAATCTTACAAATGGATATAACAGCAGTAGTTAAAGTGATGTTCAATGGTGTGCTCCGGTGGTGTTTTAATGGTGAGATGGGTTGTAGGTGGTCCGAATACAAATAGGAGTGCAGCAGCCTGTTTTGTATGTTTCTTAAGATGAAGGTTTATGTTGTGGTTTACCGATGAAGAGAAATAGAAAGTGATAAATGATAGAGAGAAAGGGAGGCGATGGAAAGGGAAGGTGGTGAAGTGGTTAATGGTTCGAACGATCCTGCAGTAAACAATGATCATGATATGATGGTTCGGTTAATTAGGGTAGTGTTTCATGGCATCGAGTGAAGGTTGATGATGGAACTATGGTGATAGTGTTCAAGGTGACAGGTCATTTTAGAAACAAAGAAGAAGGATCGAAGGGTGTGTTTGGTTGGTGTTTGAATATGATTCAACATGTATGATGTCTATTATAGGTATATATATTTTTATATATTATAAATGAAGATGATGTGAAATAAAAGTGGAATATTGAAATAGTATACTCAATTGTAATTTAGTTATCAGAGATGTATTATTGTTGAGTGGTTACGTTAAAGTTGTTGTTACTCTCAAAACAGGGAAATAGAATAGACAATATGATAAATATGTTAGTGGTGGTTGATTAAAGCAAGAAATTGATAAATAAGTTGATGATGGTTGTGGCTATCTATATCCTATTTCATTTATATTAAAACTTATAATATTAGTAATACAAATAATAATACTAATATTAATATTAATATTAATACTAATGATGAGAGTAATACTAATAATATTGATATAACAAATTATATTTATCAAATATAATAACTATATATTATGTATTGAATTAATAATATTCACAATACTAATATCAATATTAATAATGAAAGTAATTTTCATTAATATAATAACTATGTCTTAACTTGTAATTAATTAAATTTAATATAATAATATTACATTTTATTAATTATGTAATACTTGATAGTAACATATATTTAATATTAGATATTTTTATATTTTAATATATTAGATTATAAATATAATCGTTGTCATATTTAGAAAATCATTTATGTATATATTTATTACAGTAATTAGTTATATCCTATTTTTACATTTTTAATTCTAGTATTTAGAATATATTTTTATGATTTCAATTTATTATATATACCTACATTTATATATATAAGTATACATATTTAATTATAAGCAATTGTTCGTGAATCGTCGGGAATAGTCAATGGGTAATTGATTACAAATAAAAAAAAATTCCAAAATTTTGAGACTCAACTTTACAGACTTTGCTTATAGTGTCGAAATCATATAAGGATTAAGTTTAAATTTAGTCAGAAATTCCCGGGTCATCACAACCCTCGTAATGGGAATGCTGATATGGAAGAGTTTTTCGACTCTATGAAGAATTTAATATCAAGGTTGAAGAAATCAGAATCTGGTCGTATGGAGAAGCGTGATAATATAGTTAAAGAGAGTCAGGTAGAAAACATGTCCTCGTTTCTAGAAAAAGAAAGTAATATCAAGGAGGTGGAGAATGATATAGTTGTTGTTAATGTTGAATAAGGTAAAGAATCTACAACACAAGATTGCGACTTGTTTGGCTTTGGTTTAGAAAAGGAGAATTTAGCCATATGTTAAGTAACTGCAACATCTGAAAGTATCCTTGATAAATGTGAAGTTGTAGCGGTTTCAAAAGATGATCGAGACAAGAAAATATTATATTTTTATTTGAATAACTCCATGGATGCAAGCAAGAGGATTAATAAAGGAGATTTGTTCATGTTTAATCCGGGAATTGAGAACTCGAGGTCGAGTTCTTTTCAAGAAGGGGAGAAGGGTCAAAGTATTTTAGAGTATAATACATTTTCAAGAGGTCGTCACAAACTTATTTGGAATAGCAATGATGAATTGGTGATTAGTATGTTTGCATTTGACCCGGGCATATCATTTTACTTGAGTTGCACTGTTCAACGAGTTGTCATTGATTGGTTTATCTTTGATCCGGGTATATCGTCTTATTCAAGTTGGAACTCGAGGACGAGTTCTTTTCAGGTAGAGAAGACTGATGTGGGACTTGAGTTGAAGTCCGAGACCATAAGTTGACTGGGATTGAATTGAGAGTTGATTGCCCACAAAGCTAAAGAATATCTATTTAAATTATTAAGTTTATTCATATCTTTTAATTATTTATTTTATATTTAAATTAGATATAGGTAGGTAGATATAATTTAGGAACTATCCTAGAGTGTCGTAAGAGATTGTGTTTCTTTTCTATTATTATATATATCC
This sequence comes from Rutidosis leptorrhynchoides, assembly GCF_046630445.1. Classification (NCBI taxonomy): domain Eukaryota; kingdom Viridiplantae; phylum Streptophyta; class Magnoliopsida; order Asterales; family Asteraceae; genus Rutidosis; species Rutidosis leptorrhynchoides. Next base: position 246,692,368 of record NC_092338.1, on the reverse strand, counting down.
TCCGCATGTAACCGTATGGACGATCAGAGCTATCTTTTGAATTAATAATAAATTTATTGTTTTCTTGATTTTTACGAATATGATATACGTGGGTGTATTTGAACTGCAACTATTTGCGTTTAACTTATGATTGTGTAACGTTTGCTCATAATCATCATTCTTGGTCCGTATTATTTGCTTAATCAGATTCGAAGAATGTAATATATTAATTGTGAATATATATATATATATATATATATATATATATATATATATATATATATATATATATATATATATATATATATATATATATATATATATATATCTCCGGTATTACCTACCCGTTAAAAAAATTTCACAATTAATATTTTGTACAAAAGAATTTTATTACAGTCTTTATGAAAATATATATGTATATATTCTCTTCAGATGTAACGTAGATTTTAATGAGTTAATACTAAATTAAACTCATTCGATTTACGGTTGGAACTAGAATTGAATAATCCTTTGAAGGCTTTAGAGATTACATAAGTATTCCATCAATAATATTGAAATTATGAATCAATACTTCGTTATTTGTTGAGGCGTGATGTTAGTTTTCGTTAAATTCTTATGAACTTCGCAAAATACGAATGATGTTATCTGAAAAGTTTCGGGTACATCGATGATGAAAGTGTAAAATCAAATATATACTTGATTTATTATGAATTGGAATTTGTTGAATTGAGACAGAGATTGTAGTTAACGATGGTTAAGTTGCGGGCGAAGGACGTATATTATTGCATATTTGTAATATGAATTAACCGAGTAGTTAAGATTCACACACAATAGCTTAGCACGTAAAGATTTATTTTTATTTCAAAATATATATATATATATATATATATAAAATATACATATAATTTCTTCAGAGGGAATGAGTTAATTCTTCATAACTCGTTGATACAATATACGCGTTATTGATGATGCTGTTGGTAAAACAAGTTTAGCTTGTTAACCACACACCATTTTTGTCAGGGTTTCTACTCTTCCTTCTATCATTTTGGTTCGCTTAACTGATTTATGGTTAGGGCTAGATTAGATAATCTCTAAGTCTTTAGAGATTACATAATCACCGCGGAATATTTCTCCAATGAAGTTATGAATTAATACTTCGTCAGTTATTGTTGTTGGTACTCCTTGGTATCCATGGTGCGTATGACGTTGATGCTCGTGGGACAGATTATGAAGTTGAGGTTTTAGATGCGGTTGTGGGTGGAGGTGGTAATGGTACTGTTAGCGTTGATGATGGTGGCACTGGTTATGCTGCTGGTGTTTGTAATCTTTGCATCATATTCTCCAAAGCCACTACCCGAGCGCGAAGATTGTTGACTTCTTCTATTATACCGGGGTGATTGTTGGTTCGGACGAGAGGATAAATAAAATCTAGAATTTGATGTAGTATATAATCGTGATGAGATACTCTGGAAATGAGAGAGAAAATGGGGTTTCGGATTGCTTCGCCGGTAAGTGCTTCAGGTTCTTCGTCAAGAGGGCAATGTGGTGGATGAAAGGGATCACCTTCTTCTTGTCTCCAATGATTGAGGAGGCTACGAACCCATCCCCAATTTATCCAGAATAGATGATGGCTGATTGGTTGATCCATTCCGGTCACACTGCTTTCGGAGCTGGAGTGGTATTCCATTTCGGAATCCGAGGAACTTGAATTAATGAGGAATCCCATTTCGTACGATTGAATAAAGGATTTTTTGATATAAAAAATGATTTTTTGGCTATCCGGTGGTATTCAATTTACATAGGATATCTATATATATATATATAGATCAAAAGATTTCGTAGATTACGGAGAAATTTACGAAATATATCAGGCAAAGTTTAAAGTAACAGGTACGATAAGATATGATTTAGCAGATACGCTAAGATATGAATTTTGTCTATACACTACTCATGCAATTAATGTAGCAAGACGTGTCTAGACTAATAATGATAAGCAGGTAATTTCCTAAGGATGATAAGCAGATGATTTCCGACTAGTAATGATAAGCAAAACTTTTGACATGCAGACACGGTCGAAGTCTAGACTCACTAATGCATCCTAATGACTTATCATTTAGACACACTAATGCAGACCTGGTTCGCTAAGACCACTGCTCTGATACCACATGTAAAGACCCGTCCTAATCTATAAGAACGAATACAATAATATATGATTACATCACGAGGTATTTGACCTCTATATGATACATTTTACAAACATTGCATTCGTTTTAAAAGACAATCTTTCATTACATCGAAAGTTGACAGGCATGCATACCATTTCGTAATATCCATCTATAAATGATCTAATCTGTCATTTACTTAATCATAAACTTTACTGAACTCAACGACTTGAATGCAACGTCTTTTGAAATATGCTATGAATGATTCCAAGTAATATCTTTAAAATGAGCTATTGCACAACGAAAGATTTCTTTAATACCTGAGAATAAACATGCTTTAAAGTGTTAACCAAAAGGTTGGTGAGTTCATTAGTTTATCATAATCATTTATTTTCATCATTTTAATAGACCACAAGAATTTCATTTCCATTTCTCATAAATATACGTCCCATGCATAGAGACAAAAATCATTCATATGGATTGAACACCTGGTAACTGACATTAACAAGATGCATATAAGAATATCCCCTATCATTCCGGGATATCCATCGGACATGATAAAAACGAATTCGAAGTACTAAAGCAACCGGTACTTTGGATGGGGTTTGTTAGGCCCAATAGATCTATCTTTAGGATTCGCGTCAATTAGTAGATCGGTTTACTAATTCTTAGGATACCAAGCAAAAGGGGCATATTCGGCTTCAATCATTCAACCATATAATGTAGTTTCGATTACTTGTGTCTATTTCGTAAAATATTTATAAAAATTTCGCATGTATTCTCAGCCCAAAAATATAAAGGGTAAAAAAGTAAATGAAACTCACCATACTGTATTTCGTAGTAAAAATACATATAACGTCATTGAACAAGTGCAAGGTTGGCATCGGATTCACGAACCTAAATTAATTATATATATATATATATATATATATATATATATATATATATATATATATATATATATATATATATATATATATATATATATATATATATATATATATATATATATGTGTGTGTGTGTGTGTGTGTGTGTGTGTGTTGGTCAATATTTGTCTAACAAATTAGGTCAAGTCATAGTGTATCTCAATCCTACTGCTCGAGACTAATATGCAAAGGTCAACAAAAGTCCATTTGACTCAAAATGATTTCCAAAATCTATACATGATCAATACATATTTTAAATATCGTTGTTTTATATTTTTAAATATTTTTAAAAGATCTATTAGAGTAAATAATATAATTCATTTATTAATAAATAAAATTTTATATAAAATATACTTTTATATATCTTAAGTAATAAAATTTATAAAGTTCATTTAATATTTTAAAAATAATATGATATATAGTATTAATGTAATTATGTTACACGTACTAAAACATCTTTGTATTACATATTTATTTGATAAAATAATATCGATAATAATAATAGTAAGTAAGAGTTATATTATTTTGTAATAATAATAATTATTATTATTCTATTAATAATAATAACAATATTTATATTTGTTAAAATGATATTGTGATAAAATGGTAATTCATATTAATAAAAATAATGAAATTTTATATTAACAATGATATTCTTATTAAAATAATAATTTTGTAAAAATGATAGTTTTAATATTAATAATACTTTTAATAATAATAGTGATAAAAATAATGAAAAATGATAATTTTATCTAAATCAATATCTTATAATAATTTAAATTTCATCATGATACTCATACTCATTATTTCCTAATCGGTTTGTTTAATAGCTTTTAATCGTCTTTTATATCGCGTTCGTGTTAATGATAATAATAGTAATTATAATAAATAGCTTTTACTAATATTAATTTTTAATTATAATAATACTAATGATAATAGATATTATGATAATGATAATACTAATTATAACTTTAACGATAATAACGATAGTAATAATAAAATTTTTTAATGATAATACTTTTTATTGATAATGATAATAATAATAATAATAATAATAATAATAATAATAATAATAATAATAATAATAATAATAATAATAATAATAATAATAATTCGATAAAAACTATAACGACGATAATCACGACGATAATAATAATCATTTTTAATAATAATACCAAATATTCGGTTGACTATAACTTCTAATCCGTTCATCGGTTGACCAAATATTCTTATTTAAAAATATACTTTTTGTATATCTTATATATAATTGAAATATCTATTTAATAATACAACGTTTAGTTTTTTAAAACTAATTATTTTTCAAAGTTCATTTCAAAATCGTTTAAGTAATATATATATATATATATATATATATATATATATATATATATATATATATATATATATATATATATATATATATATATATATATATGTGTGTGTGTGTGTGTGTGTAATTTATAATACAAAGCCTTAATTAAGTTCTTTAAAACTTATGAACAAATTATATTATAAAACATTTTAATGATAAAGTTCTTTTTAAACCAAACTGTTTTTGTACGTTGAAACAATATTAAATAGATAAGAAAACTTTGTTTTTCCAAAATTAAATATATTTAAGAATCATTTTACTAAAGAGGTTATAATTGTTATATCGTAAAACGTTTTAGAAAAGTAAGATTAAATATACTCTTAATAGGTTTCAAGTTTTTGAATTAACGTTTGTTGGTGACACGTGCTATAAAGTCCAAAGGTTAGATGAACGTATGAAATCATCTTAATGTAAAATGTCGATATCCAATTGTCTAAGTTATTTATATTCCACGTTCCAACTTTAAGATGACAGTCAAAATAGTTATCCTTTTAAAATCACGAGGAAAAATGTTGTAAAGCAGGAATTGAAATTCAAATAGGAATCTCCACTAATTCTTATCTAATTCCCGTTAATTGACACTTTTGTTCTTACCTGTAAATGACTTTACCATTTATTCCGAATAGCGTTAAAATGGACGATTTCTCAAATCAATGTGGACCTCTCAACAAAGACTCGTAATCATAATTCAATGTATCTGATAATTCGATCATTTGATATTATCTGTTAATTCCGTCCATAATTATTTTAAATATATTTTGAAGCAAATACGTTCATGTAAAGTATTATGTATCTAATACTATGTTAATGTTTTCAAGTTATAACATATATACATATACATATTTAATCATATCCGTTCATATAATGGTTCATGAATCATTGGAGTTTGGTCGGGGTTAAATGAATGTATGAACATAGTTTGAAATCCTTGAGGTTTAACTTCACAAACTTTGCTTATCGTGTCGGAAATATATAAAGATTAAAGTTTAAATTCGGTCGGAAATTTCCAGGTCGTCACAATTAGCATTAAGATTAAGTTAGTAGAAAGACATAAATTTGACTAAGAATTTATACTTTCGAAAAATTGAAAAATTTTAAAATTATACCTATTTTTCAACCTTTTCAGGAAAATTTGATAATATCTTTTATAATCTTTCAAATGATTATTCACTTCCCTCCCCACACTTAGATTATGCAATGTCCTCATTGTATTTATAATAAAAGAAATGAAATAAATAAAGGACATAATTAAAAATAAGGGAAAGAGTGATGTTACTCGATTTGTAGGATCATAGAATGATTTGCGAGCACTTTTACGGACTTCTTTTGAATTGGATAAGTAACTTGACAAAATAAATAACACAAACATAATAGGAACATAATATTTTATTAATAACTCTTCATCAATTAAACATTTAAACACTTAGGAGCTATATTGCTCTTACATTCATAATAAAGAAATAAAATAAAAATACTCGGACATAATATAGTCCTAATAAACATATATAAAGGGATAGGTAGTTTTAATTATAGATTCATTTGCGCGCCTCTTTTTTTCTTACAGAATTACTCCTTAGGCTTATTCTCTTCACACTTACTTTTTTCATACTCATTTAATGCTATAATTTGTTGCAAGAAATTCAATGTGATGTCAAGACCCCTACGAAAAGACATTTCAAATGAAACACTCAACTCATGGATATGTTTTGTCACTTCAGTGCTAAGTTTATATTGATCTTTCATAAATTCAGTAACAATTCTATCCACGGTAAAGTCATCATCTTCTTCTTTATCAACTTTAACCATTTTCACATTAGAGTGAGGAACTTCGGATCTTGGAACTAATGGAATAGATTCAAATATTTCACCATAACGAATAGTTAACGAATTATCAGCATAGTTAATGGTAGTACGAGCGGTAGCTAAAAACGGAGATCCTAGGATTAAAGGAGTTATCGGATCTTCTTTCACGTCCATCACAACAAAATCAAGTTTGTAGAAAGCATAACCAACAATAACTTCAACTTTTTTAACAATCCCCAATGGCTCATGTAAACGACTATCAACAAAACAGACATTTCCTTTGATTGGTTCCAACGACGGTAATCCTAGGCGATTATAAACGGAAAATGGCATGACGTTAATGCTAGAACCAGTATCAGCTAATCCCATAACTGGAATTGGACCACGAATTAAACAAGGGATTTGAAATTCCCCAAGATCAATGCACATAGCAACAGGAACTTTAGGTGACGAATACGGATCTACCGGATTGATTGTGAAGGAATAAAGAGGGCGGAAACCTTCCTTTCTTCTTTCTTCCAACTATCTCATAGTATCAGCCAACCAATCATCTTTATCTTCACATTCCGATTTTTCAGATTTTTCACTATTAACTTCATTATTTTCATCAACCTTTTTATTAACTTCCTCTTCCTTCTCATCAAACAATTCATGCATGAAAATTACCTCATCATGATCAAGACCTCGAACCTTAGCATCTTTTGACTTATCTTCTTCAGTAGCAGTTAACTTCTTTATTTCTTGATCATATTCTTCCTCTACCATATCAAATTCCCATAAATACTTCAAACCAGGTTCATAAACATCAACCCTATTTATTTCCCTAATAACATTCACCTTTTCAAAACGAACTTCCTTAGAAACTTCAGATTCAACCGAAACTTTACCCTCGATACGTTTAAATAACTTAGTAACATTGCGCTCTAGGTTTTGAATTGACACTTGATGATTATTTTGTACTTGGGAAAGTTGAGCCTTTATGTTATCATTAGCTTCATTTTGATTTTTGATGAAAGTGAGGATGCTTTCTTCAAGATTAGATTTCTTATCATTAGAAGAATTTGGAATGAAGGGTGCTCTAACAGGAAAGAAACCAGGTAGGTTTTTATTATTAGCAGGATAAGGCATATTATAATTATTACGGTAGTTTGGGTTTCCTTGAAATTGATTAACATACGAAACATTCTCAATTTGCTCCATGGTAAGACTAGCAATACAATCTTTAGTAGCATGAGGACCTTGGCATTTTTCACAACCTACCTTAATCATATGCATTTCCTTAGTAAGCTTTTCAATTTTCCTTCCTAAATTACCCAATTGCACATTCATACCTTTAACCATATCTTCAGAATCAAAACTAACAGATTTTACCGAACGATAAATATCTAAGTCTTGGTGCCATTCATGAGAATGAGCAGCCAACTTATTAATAAGAGTTTCGGCTTCTTCGGCCTTTTGCCCATAAAGTTTCCTCCAGCAGATGTATCAATCTCTCTTCTCATAGGAATATCACAACCCTTATAGAAAGTAGTTACCTTTTTAAACTTATCCAAACCATGTTGCGGACAACCTGTATGCATTTGAACAAATCGAACCCAAGTAGAATAAAGAGACTCGTTAGTTTTCTGACGAAAATTAGCAATTTCAGTTTGAAGGGTGACAGTTTTAGACGCAGGAAGGAATCGAGTGAGAAACTTCTCAACTATCGTATTCCAACTAGTAATATCTCCTTCAGGTAACGAGTTTAACCATTCCCTAGCTTCATCTTTTAGTGACCATGGGAAGAGACGAAGATAAATAATATTACTCTCCACATTATTAATGTTAAACAGATTACAAATATCTTTAAAATTCCGAATGTGGGCATTAGCATCTTCCTTCTCCATACCCCTAAATTGATTATCTTTTAGCAAATGAAAAATAGGACCCTTAATATCAAAATTTTCTTTTATTTCAGGCTGAGTAATAGCATGACCTAATCCTTCCCGGCCAGATTTCATTAACGCTTCCATTGAATCAGTCATTTTAATTTCTGAACCAAAAAGAGATCTCAAATTAGAATCAGGACTAGACGGATGGCTAGATAATGAATCATCACTAGAAGTAGTTCCTTCTTGGAAATCTAATTTCTTAACAATTTTCGAATCCTTAGAAAGTTTAAATAATATATCAGGATTTGACAACGTTTTGTGTAAGACCGGTTTCTTGGACCGAGTAATCATGTGATCTAAAATCATGAAAAGAAATATTTTAGGAGAAAATCTTTTAAGCCTTAAAGGATATATATAATTAAGTTTTCTATTTAAGAAATATCTTAGGATATAAGTAAATTTTAAATTAATAAATATATTAACTATTAAAGACGTAATTAATAATATAAATATTAAATAACAACGTTTATCGCATAACAACGAATAATTAAACATACACGGCCTATTGAATCTTTCAATACTTAAGTGACCCGTCATCGTCTAGGTTCGGGCAGGAGCCTTTAAATCGGAACCCCAGCAACCCTCTCCTAAAGGAAGACAGTCATCACCCGTTTTCAAGAAATATCAATAACTAAAGTATATCCAATCTCCGTATTTACCGCGCTACACTTCCCCTAAAGGAAGGTGCTTCACTTCCCCTAAAGGATGGTGCTTCACTTCCCTTAAAGGAAGGTGCTTCACTTCTCTGGCAGCGGCGCCAAAAAGTTGATGTGTTGAAAGTGTGTGCAGTAGTGCTTAGCTTATTCTTCAACTTTTAAATTTATAAAACCTTTATTTAATACACTTTAACACCCTAACGAGCAACAAAACCCGATCAGATGTAGTATGTAAGGTTATCATCCCAAGAGAAGTGTGGTAATGATAAGAGTTGCTTTATTATTTAATTCTTATTAAAGAATTAAAGATATATTTTCATGTCTTTTATGGTTTAGATTTCTCTTAGGAAAGAGTTTGCCTTTTAAAGATAAATAAAATAAAGAATTGAAGATTCAAAATAAGATACAAATAAAGATACAAGTAAAGATACAAGTGATTACATGGACAATCAATTCATACATAATTCATATTAGATAAGTTTCATAACTTATATTAATACAAAGTAGAATAACAATCATAGATCAATTATTATCCCTTAATTGGTTAAACTAAGTGTTGCATAGTAATCAATAAGTAGGATTTAAAGCATATGCTAGATATGTGATGTGCATAACTAACATCTTAATTCTTCATGTTCAATTCAATTACATGATACATACCAATCTTGTGATGAGGATCAATATGCAAATAGACTGACAAATTATATAAGCTATTAAACACCAAGTAGATCAACTCAAGTTACTAGTTGAAAGTCAATTACTACTAAGTTTTCATGTAATCATTAAATAAACAAATCCAAACGAAGGATCTTCGATTAAACCTAACAATATCAACTTCTATTATATAAGCGTAATTCAAATCAAATAAGTTTATCACTATTAAACTCTTTAACTTAGTTGCATGCAATTCAATTTAACAAGTTTGATGGACTAGATCTAAACAAGTAGCTTGAATCAAATAATAGATTTATCAGATCAATGACTAATCAACCTTAAAATCATGTTATTTAATCAATAAGCATGGTAAACAAGTGTAATCAAGCCAAACAGATTCGAAACAGTTTAAATATCATTACAGAAACTCAACCATACAGACCTGGAAAAGAACCAGAAACTACATAGAATGAAGCACGAAGCCGGTGACTTCCTTCACACCAAGCCGGTGGCTTGGGTGTGAAGCCAGCGGCTTCATCTGAATCCCAGATGAAGTCTAAATTTCGTACACGTAATCACTATGAACGTTTAGCTCATAGTAAAAGATGAACAGAAACGAATACAGAAAATAAAATAGACAAAACAATAAATTAAAGATAGAATCATACCTTGAAAAGAACGTATATGTAAAAATACTTGAATCAAATCTTGAATCTTGATTACAAAATAGTAAATCTAACCTAAGGGTTTAGAGAAAACCCCTAAAAAATGACCTATCTACTTCTAAACTTTTGAACATTTGAACATATGAAAACTGAGACAAGGGGCTTCAATTTATAGGATTCTTGGGCGGTGGCCAAGCAGGCGGCTTCAGTGGGAAGCCAGCGGCTTACTTTGAGTCGGTGACTCCTTGCGCAAGTTATACTTAAACAGCAAGCCATTCTTGTAAACATCATACTGAAGCCGGCGGCTTCATTGCCATGCCGGCGGCTCCACTTGATTAGCCGAATCTTTCTGATTTTGTCTTGATTTTGTTTCCATTTTTACTTAAACTTGATCAATAAGTTGAGAAAACGTGTAAACCAGGACGGCGGCTTCATTTGGAAGCCGACGGCTTCCTTTGCCTTTTTCTTGATCAACAAGTTCTTTCAATTTCTATCGATTCTGGAACATTCTGGTACTTTTCAACCTCAAATCCGGTGGCTTCCTTAGAACCATGCTGGCGGCTTCATACAGCCGACTTGCAATTTTCTTCATTTTTGATCCTGTTTAATACATAACTTGGACATAATCATTAGAAATATCTTTTTCCCATTTTTACCCATTTTAGTGTGCTTTAGCTTCAAAATGACTCAAAAATACTAAGATAACTCCTTAAAATGTTATCAAAAAACTGTATAATTTAGGAGTTATCACAATGGCTATATGTAGTCAAGATCAAATTTCTAAGGATCTGTTCTTTACACCTCCTGAAGAAAATCTCGACAACCATTCAGCCATAGATCCTGGTTAAAATAAATCTTCCCTATCCGAAAGTAACTTTCTCGGCAAAACTATCTGAAATAGCACCGCTAGGTCAAGGTATTCCCTTACCTCTGTTAAGGAGAAGACCGAATGATGAAACAGATTTCATTCCAGTATCTCAGGAGCCCTAGTCAAAAGAGGACTGTGAGGAGATTCCTGAACCAATCTTCGAAACTAAGGAAGATGTTTCTGAAGAGGAAGCATTAAGAAGGACAATTTCCATAACCAAAGAACATATAGCATCAGTGACCGCTATTAAGGAAGAAGAATCAGAATTCTAAGAGAGTTATGACTCGTTAGATAGAGTAGCAATAGCTAGAATGAAGCCATCTATCGAGGTACCTCCGAAATTGGAACTAAAAAAGTTACCCGACAATCTGGAGTATGCATTCTTAGAAGGAGAATCACAACTCCCCGTAATTATTTCGAAAGACCTTACGCTACAAGAGAAGCCGAAATTGATTCAGGTCTTGAAATCACATAAGAAGGCAATCACTTGGAAGATTTCCGACATAAAAGGAATCAGTCCTAACTATTGCACCCACAAGATCTTCATGGAAGATGATTTCAAACCGTCAGTTCAGAGGCAAAGAAGGGTCAACCCTATGATTCAAGAAGTCGTCAAGAAAGAAGTAATTAAACTTCTGTACGCCGGTCTGATCTATCCTATTTCCAATTCACCATGGGTCAATCCTGTTCAAGTGGTACCCAAGAAGGGAGGGACGACCGTAATTAAAAATGAGAATAATGATGTCATACCCCCAAATAGGGCCGGAAAAATATGACTTCACAATATCACAACACAAGTATGTATAAACGAGAACGACTCTAAATGAGGCGTTTTAATTAAAAAAACCAATGTATTAAAGCAGCGGAAAGTATTATGTCATTACAATAAATGTTTTAATGCAATAATATGAATGTAATAATGCGGACTCAAAAAGCAGCAAAGTCCAAATAGCAAATAATCTTTAGCAATATTCACCTGAGACAAAATATGCTTAAAGTGTCAACCAAAAATGGTTTAGTGAACAACATAGGTTTAATAATTATAATAATTTTTTAGACCACAAGATTTAGTTATAAAGTTTAATCAGTTCGTTAGTAGTGCTGACGTGTATTATATCGAGACTAAACAAAGTTACCCCGGGACACCTTGAACTGTTAGTGTCGTTTTAATCATTATTATCTAACCAAAAACCAACGGTCAAATGGTTAGAGACATCACTCTCAGTAGGCCTACTCACAATAACTAAGTTTGCGTTTATACATAGCAATTAACGATATCATGGCAGGGATTTAGCATGAATCAAAGCATGTCATAGCACAGTTTGAACTAATCAAGATAAAGTTTTCAAGTACTTGTGTCTAAGCGTAAAAACAGTTTGAAAGCAAGCATGTGTCTCACCCCAAAGTTTATAAAACAATTAAGTAAAAGTAAAAAGAGGGGCTATGAAGTTCACCTTAGTAGCAAGTAAGTAATTCCACGCAAGTTGTATGAACGAAGTATGTAAACAGAGATCTCAACCTAGAGATATAACCTTTAATTAGTTAATGTCTAATAGACATAAAGTTTGTTTATTAATATAGCAAACTATATTAACAGTGACGGTTTTCGAGAAAAGTTCCTATTTCTCAAAAGTTTCTATATTTGGAAACCAACTATTTATGGAAAACTTCCACTTATAGTAAGCTTCTAGTTTAAGAAGTTCGGGTTATAATTCTTAACAAAGATGTTGTACAATCTCGCCCAAACTTCGTTGATAACATGCAAGTCACTTGAATGATCTATTGTTACCGGGCGCCCAGGATTCTTGACCAGAATCTAAGTCATGGCATTCGAAATCCACAAACGTGTCCTATAATGGCAACAAGGATCACCCTAGGCCACAAGTAGCGGTGATGTTTGTAGTCTTTGTACGCTATCTTTAATTATAACCTTCACGTTATAGGTATATACATATAACTAAATTATTAATGTACTTATTAATTATATGTATAGGTGATAATATACTTAGTGTAATTTATGGTGTTACTATATAGTTAGGTTTATATGTCATATTAATAGTATTATTATCTAATTGATCAATCATTATGTAATCTTATCATTATATGTTACATATATAAATAATATACACCTATGTGATACATATATATAGTCTTTATTATTATCATACAAGTATGCGTTTATAGCTATATGATATACATGTATAATATATGTAAGTGTTATATATACATTAATGTAAAGGTGGTACATATATATACATCTAACTACTTTACTTTTCATGTTTTACTATCCTTTTTTTAACTTACACAATACACACTCATACACTACATACACACGTACATATACATACATATATACTCTTACATATACACGTACGTATACATTAAAATATATACACAAGCGTATACCTACCTATATATATGTACATACATACGCATGCATGCATGTGTATCATTATCATTACCTCTTATTAATCAAACTCATGCACATAAAATCATTGCTTTTAGTTACTAAATATTTTTTAATTTATCTCATAACCTAAATCATAATCATAAATAATATTTATCCATATTCATGTTCTTTAACTTATTAACCATAACTTTTATCATAACCTTTTTAACTTATTAATCATTAACAACACTCATAATTCCTAATCCCATTAACCATAATACTTTTAGCTTGGCAATCTTAATCTTATTACTAATACTCCTAATCTTTCTTTATGCCTTTTAACTTTATAAAATCATTATTATACTTTTAAGCTTAATCATAATCATTCTTTTAACTTAATCTTATTAGTCACATTAAATAACTAGTTCATTATTTTATTTATGATCATCATCATAGTTCAACATCCTTAACTTATTAATCATATTCATTATCATCTTTATGTTCATATATACATGTTCAATTTAAATAACATAATCCTTATAATTAACTTCAAGAACAAGACCAATATCAATCATCAAATTATATTAAAATTAATAGATTAAAAGTAGGATTTTCACTAGCGTTTGAGGACTACCTTATAGGAGATTAAGATCAAGAACAACAGGATGAATATGAACCGAAACAGAAGCAGTATTGCAGCAGCAAACCACGACCCAACAGAGGGTTTTCTTAGGCTGATTTGGACACGCAAACAAGCAGGTAAGCAGGCAGAAAATCATAGCAACAATGGGACCAACTTGGGTCTATTTTGGTTCGCAGATTCAGCAGGTACAACAGCAGCAAAACCAGAAAAATGCAGCAACAAATGGACACCTTTGAGGCTGTTTGATCACGTTTACAGCAGCAGGAAAAATAGGAGCCAATCGTCGATTTAAAAGGGCTATTTGTGGGGTTGAACAGGAGCTGTAACAGCAGCAGGATAATGGCGAATGATGATGGTTGAAAGGCTGTAGAAGGTCACGAATTTTGCAGGCTGTTTTGGAGGGTTTTAGTCGACTGCAAGTGAGGGGTTTTTGAGGATTATTCAGTCGAAAAAATAGAGGGAAATCAGGAGGGAATTTGTCGACAATGCAGCAAGCTAAGGAAGGGAATTTGTGGTTTATTTTTGTGGTGAGATTAAGGAATAACTTGGTGCCTTATACATATGTGTTGGTTTCCTAATTACACTATGATTCTAGGGATTTCTTGGTGATCAAGCTCTAAAATTAGGATTAAACTAGGATTGTGAATTACTTAATGATCAAGTTCCCTTATTTATTCATTTAATCCTATTTTTTTATACCCTATCCGATTTATTTAATGTATTTATTTGTTTTTTTTTCGGCAACTACATAATTATTTATATAATTTATATTTTTTTTACCAATTATAGATGTCATTTTATTTATTATTTTGGTCTCATATATTTAATTATCTTCATTTGTTCCCAAACATACCATGGTTTACATAATTGATACATTTATTATATATTTTTACTGTAAATATATTATTTATACATTTTATTTTGATCATAATAATAACGTTAATGATAATAATAGTTATTAGGGTTTGGGTTTAATATTTAATATTAAATGGTATTAGGGTTTAGTATTTAATGTATAGGGTTAGGTTTAGGGGTTTAAATAATATTAGGGTTTAAGTATTAATTACTATATTTATTATATCCGGACAACATCCCTAGTTATAACGACAAGCAACAATGAACCGTAGGGGCATTTCTGGCATTTCATAATGGAAAAATGAGGGTTGTTATAAATGAGGTTATTCCAACATGGGAGGTCACCGATTGGAGGGTTTGCATAGATTATCGTAAACTTAACAATGCAACTCGGAAAGATCATTTTCCATTACCATTCATTGATCAAATATTGGAACGTCTATCAGGAAATGAATTCTATTGTTTCCTTGACAGTTTTTCCGGCTACTTTCAGATTCCCCTCGATCTAAAGGACCAAGAAAAGACAACCTTCACCTGTCCTTATGGAATATTTGCCTATCGACGTATGCCCTTGGATTATGCAATGCACCAGCTACATTACAGCGATGCACGGTAGCAATATTACATGACATGATTGAACGTTGTATGGATATTTTCATGGATGACTTCTCAATCTTTGGTAGTACCTTTAATTCGTGCCTTTCTAACCTTGACAAGATACTCACCTGGTGTGAAGATTCGAATTTAGTTCTAAATTGGGAAAAATGTCACTTCATGGTTAAAAAAGGAATAGTTTTAGGACATAAGATTTGAAAGTCAGGAATAGAAGTCGATAAGGCTAAGATTGAAACCATAACTAAACTTCCAGAACCTACCACAGTAAAAGCAGTAAGGAGTTTCCTTGGACACGCCAGTTTCTACCGACGTGTCATCAAAGATTTTTCAAATGTCACCCGACCTATTACTCATCTCCTCCGAAAGGAAGTTCCGTTTGTCTTTAATGAAGAATGCATGCGAGCATTCAACTTTTTGAAGGAATAGCTCACACATGCACCCATCATGATAGCTCCTGATTGGAGTTTACTATTCGAAGTCATGTGTGATGCGAGTGACTTCGTAGTTAGAGTTGTACTAGGATAACATAAAGATAAACATTTTCATCCAATCTATTACGCCTGTAAAACCTTAATTGGAGCTCAAGAGAATTACACTACCACGGAAACGGAGCTGCTAGCAGTAGTTTTCGCCTTCGACAAATTCCGTTCCTATCTCATCCTGTCCAAAACTACAGTTTACACAGATCGTTCAGCCCTCAAATATCTCTTCACTAAACAAGATGCTAAACCAAGACTTCTATGATGGATCTTACTCCTCCAAGAATTCGACATTGAGATCAAAGATAACAAAGGAGCAGAGAACGCCGCAGCAGATCATCTTAGTCGTTTGGAAAACCCAGCGATGGAATAACTTGCTGAACAAGATATCAGAGACAAATTTTTGGAAGAACAGCTTATGAGCTTAGGACAAGATAACATAGGATCACAATTTACTAATACCCCTTGGTACGCCGACATAGCCAACTACCTAGTTGCTGAAGTAGTACAGAAAGGAATGATCACATCTCGAAGAAGGAAGTTATTCAAGGATGCTAAGTACTACTATTGGGAAGATCCATACCTGTTTAGAATTTTCCCTAATTAGATAATCAGGAGGTGCGTAGATGAGAAACAAGTAGTAGGGATTCTTCACCAATGTCACCACGGACCAACTGGAGGTCATCATGGAGCAAATTTAACCGCAAGAAAAGTCTACGAATTAGGATTTTATTGGCTATCTATATTTCGAGATGCGCAAGAGCTTGTAAAGCGTTGCGACGCATGCCAAAGGCAAGGTATTATCTCTATGAAGAATGAGATGCCTCGTACTAATATCCAAGCATGCGAGATCTTCGATATATGGGGATTAGACTTTATGGGGTCATTCCCTAAGTCTAATGGGAAAAAATATGTCCTCGTAGCAGTAGATTACGTCTCCAGATGGGTCGAAGCCCAAGCATTTCCAACCAACTTTCTGAAGAGACTCTTCTGCCGATTTGGAGCTCCTCTCGCTATAATAAGTGATAGAGGCACACACTTCTGTAATACCCAATTTATGAAGGTGATGCAACAATATGAAGTTACCCACAAAATGTCTACTGCCTATCATCCACAGACTAACGAACAAGCAGAGGTCACTAACAGAGCACTCAAGAGAATCCTTGAACGCACCGTCGGCCATTATGGGAATAAATGGGCCGAGAAACTAGACGATGCTCTGTGGGTGTTCTGGACTGCTTACAAGAATCCTCTAGCAACTACACCCTACCGCATGATATATGGGAAAGCCTGTCACCTTCCGCTGCCAGGCATCGGAAGATGCAGATGAATGAACTCGCTGAATTAAGAGACCAAGCTTACGAGACGTCATATATCTACAAAGAATGAACGAAGCTGACACACGATGAAAAATTGATACCTAAAAAGTTATATCCTGGAGATAAAGTTCTACTCTTTAATTCTCATTTTAAGAAATTCGCTGGAAAATTTAGATCAAGATGGAGTGGGCCATACAAAGTTATACATGCTTTTCCACACGGAGCCATAGAATTAGAAGGACCTACTAGCAACTTCAAAGTCAACGGCCACTGACTAAAAGCGTATCTAGAAGACCACAACAAGGAGGATCACCTCTTCTCCTTTGATCCATTCTGAAGATCTGACAAGAAAAGTTGAGCTGTAATGACTTGGTAAACAAAGCACTCTTGGGAGGCACCCCTTGCTTATCCTTTTTATTTTTCAATCTACAAAAATATTATCTCTGTGCACTAACACTAAGCGCCAAACTTTCACTTAGTACTTACAAGTTTGTTGATTGTATTCAGGCAAAATGCCAAGTTCAAGAGCTTCAGTTTACATCCCAGTTCGCAGGAGGAGGACTCCTAGAGTTTACCTATCGGAGAGCAGCACAGATCAGCTTAAGCCATCTACAGGACAGTTAGGTCCAAGGCGTATTGTCATAACCCGTCCTTAACCGTAAGAACGTGTTAGATAACGTATGATTTCATTGCGAGGTATTGACCTCTATATGCGACATTTTTAAAAGAAAAACTGCATATATTATACATTACAAACCATGATTCTTATTTTTGATACAAGCTTTGGACGAAATAAAGATGATTATCGTTTAGCGATAATCTTCGACTTACAAACTTTACAAATGATGATAACAACACGATTTCTAGCATATTTTACAACACAAGTTCTTGGATATGCAGTCTTATTTTTGACACAAATATGCGTACGCAAGATCCTGCTCAAATTCAACATAATGCAGCGGAAGCTTTTAAAAATCACCTGAGAATAGACATGTTTTAAAAGGTCAACATAAAGTTGGTGAGATATAGGTTTAGTGCCGGCAGCAATATATATATAGACCACAAGATTTCGTATATAAACAGTTTAATAAAAATATTCTAAGTGGTTGAGCACTTGGTAACCATACTTAATATTTAATCACGTCGCATATTCCCTTTATTATGAAATCTTACTACACCGTACCAAGTGTAGTCACGAAACGAAGTACTGTGCAACCGTTGAATACTGGTCATCCAGTCCGGTTGGGGTTGTCAGGCCCGATAGATCTATCAACAGGATTCGCGTTTACAATACCGCTGTAAATAACAGTTACCAAGCTACAGGGAAGTATGCCAGTGGTACAACTCAACGTAGAATATATTTTTCAGTTACTTGTGTCCATATCGTAAAACATAAAATACATGTATTCTCATCCCGAAATATTTAGAGTTTAAAAGTGGGACTATATACTCACTTTCGTCTTGAAGATATATATATATAATTTGACTTGGTCTCCGGTTGATATCACGAACCTATCCATATATAATATATATCAATACCTTTTCTTTTTAAACAAACGTCACATATATATACTTGTTATACTTTTAACACTTTGAATAATTCCTTAGTCCGTAGTTAGCAGTTCGTTGTTAGTAATTCAATTTTAATGGTTCATTTTTAGATGTTTAATATACCCGCAATGAAATAAATAAAACCCCCAACGAAATAAATAAAACCCCATCGTATATGTATTGGTCGAGATTAATCTTGACCCACGGTACCGGCGTTGTCAAATGACGTGTTGCGTACATAAAGTACCGGTGTTGTCAAATGACGTGTTGCGTACAATCATGGGATCTTATGATTAATCTTCTCGTATTGTTTACGGGTGATCCTGAACCATATAAAATTAAATTATGAGTACATATATATAAAATATCATGTTATTTTAGAAAGATGTGATTTATTTAATTTTTTTCCAATTAATCACGTAGCTAAATTAGTCTTGGATATCCGATTTCGTTTTGGTCATAGTTTCTTCGTTACAACTCCGTTTTCGTTGGTTCAACTTGCCACTTCCTTGGATCGAGTCCCTCTTTAAGAATATGAACTGTAAATACCTTAGTTTGTATTCGAAATCACAGGTCATAGGTCAAACTTTGGTGAAACTTATGAAGTTAATCATTTTCCATCATGTAAACAACCTTAAATGATTATTTTTCTAAAAATACTTATACTTTGAGTTAAATCATAAAATTTTTATGCGTTAACATATTCATAGTAAAAATCATTTTTCCAGAAAATAAACCTCCAATTCAAAGTTTAAGATGGTTTTTAATTATCCAACCCAAAACAGCCCCCGGTTACACTCCGACGTCGTAAAAACAGTTTTTAAGGTGTTCTTTGAAAAACCAAGTTAAACCTTGTTAAATTAGCATATATTTAAGATATATTACAGGTCTTGAAGTATTTTAAAAGTTAAGTTAGAAGGATCTATTTAGTTTGCAAACAAGTTTGAAAACATTCAAACTATGTTCTTGTTGTTAAAATTTTATACCACAAAATAAGATAGCTATATATATATGAATCGAATAAGGTTATGAACAAAGTTACTACCTCAAGTTACTTGGACAAGATTGCAGTAAAAGAGGAGTAAGAACCTAGAACCAAAAGGGTGATGGAATTGGATGAAAGATTGGAAGTAAGTTTGTGTTCTTGGAAAGGATTCTTGAAGTGTTTTTGTAAGGGTTTTCTTATGGTGATTAAGGCTTGTTTCTATGGCTAGATCTTCATGGTTTCTTGCTGAATGGTTATGGAGTTTAAGGGTTAAGAAAGAGTGTGTGTTTTAGCTAGAAAATGGAAGTGAAAGTTGAATCAAAATGAGGATACATGATCCTCCTTAAAAACGTGATTTAGGGGGGGGGGGGGAAAGGACAAAATTTTTAGCTTGTAATCTTGTGTATTTGTCAAACAATCATACAAAAGCAATTACCTCTACCTTAGGGCAGTAACAAGGGCTAGTTAGGTGGTGATTTGATGTGTATATACCAATAGTAAATACGTATAGGAGCTAGGTATGATACGAGTACTTATACTCTAGATATACGTATAGAAATTTTGTGAAAAATGGAATGAGGATTCAAATATAGCTATCTTTTGTGAATACACTTATATGGTTTTATGTATTTAAGTTCTTAAAAGTGATTAAATACATTACTTGTACGATATATGTATAAACATTATAGATTATAAGTATTTATGTCAAATAACGTTACGTATGGTTATCGTTTTGAAAACTTAAGTTAGTAGTTTCAAAACATACTTATAACTTATTGTTATTAATACAAAATGAGGTATTAAAACATTCATTAATCATGTTAAATATGTATATATACATATATATACACAAACGTATAATTATCATATATTGTATAGTTCGTGATATCATCGGTCAAACTAGACGGTCAAACGTTGTGTAAAACTCTTTTCGGAAACATAAATCTCAACAATTTGGATTGCTTATCATGTTGGTAAGGTTTAATTTATATAAATATTAATCTTATAAGTATAGAACGATCGAAAAAGTGCGGGTCATTACAGTACCTACCCGTTAAATAAATTTCGTCCCGAAATTTTAAAATTGTACCTATTTTGCGTCATCGAAAAACAAGTGTGGATATTTTTGTTTCATTTGATCCTCTCGTTCCCAAGTAAACTCGGGACCCCTTCGAGCATTCCAACGAACCTTAACGATCGGTATGTTGCTCTGCTTGAGCCGTTTAACTTCACGATCCATGATTTCGATTGGTTCTTCGATGAATTGTAGTTTCTCGTCGACATGGATTTCTTCAAGAGGAATGGTGAGGTCTTCCTTTGCAAGACACTTCTTAAGGTTTGAGACGTGAAAGGTATTATGTACTCCGGCGAGTTGTTGTGGTAACTCGAGTCGATAAGCTACCGGTCCAATGCGTTCGATGATCTTGAACGGGCCTACATATCTTGGGTTCAGTTTACCCCTTTTTCCAAAACGTATCACACCTTTCCAAGGTGACACCTTTAGCATAACCATGTCACCGATCTGAAACTCTAATGGTTTCCTTCGGACATCGGCGTAGCTCTTTTGGCGACTACGGGCTGTTTTCAATCTCTCCTTGATTAGTACTATCTTCTCAGTTGTTTCGTGTATGATCTCGGGACCAGTTAATTGTTGATCTCCTACTTCATTCCAATAGATATGAGATCTACACTTCCTTCCATACAATGCTTCGAATGGCGCAGCTCCAATGCTCGCATGATAACTATTATTATACGAGAATTCTGCTAACGGTAAATACTTATCCCATCCGTTTCCAAAATCGATCACACATGCCCTGAGCATATCTTCAAGAGTCTGAATTGTTCTTTCACTCTGCCCGTCCGTTTGCGGATGATATGCGGTACTCATATCTAAACGAGTTCCTAGTGCCTCCTGTAGTGCTTGCCAGAACTTTGAGGTAAATCTACTATCACGATCAGATATAATGGAAATAGGTATTCCATGCCTTGAAACAACTTCCTTTATATACAATCGTAATAGTTTCTCCATTCTATCCGTTTCCTTTATAGGCAAGAAATGTGCAGACTTGGTGAGACGATCAACAATCACCCAAATGGTGTCGTATCCCCAGGCAGTCTTTGGTAACTTTGTGATGAAATCCATAGTAATACCATCCCATTTCCATTCTGGGATTTCTGGTTGTTGAAGTAACCCTGACGGCTTTTGGTGTTCTGCTTTGACTTTGGAACAAGTTAAACACTCTCCAACATATGTTGCAACGTCTGTCTTTAAATTAGGCCAACAATAATGTGTCTTAAGATCTTGGTACATCTTTCCAACTCCAGGATGTATCGAATATCTTGTCTTATGTGCCTCGTTCAATATCAACTTCCTTAATCCACCCAACTTCGGTACCCAAATACGATTTGCAAAATATCGAATTCCATCTTCCCGCATAACGAGTTGCTTCTCATACTTCTTCATTATTTCATTTCCTATATTTTCTTTAGTAAGTGCTTCTCGTTGAACTTCTTTAATTTGTGAGTTGAGATTCATGCGAATTTTTATGTTCATCGCTCGTACTCGAATTGGTTCTCGTTCCTTTCTGCTTAGAGCGTCGGCCACCACGTTCGCTTTCCCGGGATGATAACGAATTTCATAATCATAGTCATTTATTAACTCAACCCACCTACGTTGCCTCATGTTCAGCTGTTTTTGATCGAAAATATGTTGAAGGCTTTTATGATCAGTAAACACAGTGCATTTAACCCCATACAAGTAGTGTCTCCATATCTTCAATGCAAACACGACTGCTCCCAGTTCTAGATCATGCGTCGTATAATTCCGCTCGTGAATCTTTAATTGTCGGGATGCGTATGCAATAACTTTCTTCCGTTGCATAAGAACGCAACCAAAACCTTGTCGCGAAGCGTCACAATATATTTCAAAATCATCGTTCCCTTCTGGTAACGATAAAATAGGCGCCGTAGTCAACTTCTTTTTCAGTAATTGAAATGCACTCTCCTGCTCAGAAGTCCATTCATATTTCTTCCCTTTTTGCGTTAACGCTGTCAACGGCTTAGCTATTCGGGAAAAATCTTGAATAAACCTTCTATAATAACCGGCTAAACCCAAAAATTGGCGTATCTGCATTGGTGTCTTAGGAGTCTCCCATTTTTCAATGGCTTCAATTTTTGCTGGATCAACCTGAATTCCTTTGCTACTAACAACGTGGCCAAGAAATTGCACTTCTTTCAACCAGAAAGCACATTTAGAAAATTTAGCATATAGTTGTTCTTTTCTCAACAACTCTAATATCAACCTTAAATTCTGCTCATGCTCTTGCTCACTCTTGGAATAGATAAGAATATCATCAATGAAAACGATAACAAACTTATCTAAATATGGACTACAAACTCGATTCATGAGGTCCATGAATACAGCTGGCGCATTCGTCAATCCAAACGGCATGACCAAAAATTCGTAATGACCGTAACGTGTCCGAAAAGCAGTTTTCGGTATATCTTCTTCTTTGACACGTAATTGATGATAGCCCGATCTTAGGTCAATTTTCAAGTACACACATGATCCTTGGAGTTGATCAAATAAGTCGTCAATTCTCGGTAGTGGATACCGATTCTTGATAGTTAACTTATTTAATTCACGATAATCTATACACATTCGGAAAGATCCGTCTTTCTTCTTGACGAATAAAATTGGAGCTCCCCACGGTGAAGTACTTGGTCGTATGAATCCACGCTCCAGTAATTCTTTTAACTGACTCTGAAGTTCTTTTAACTCGGACGGTGCAAGTCTATATGGAGCACGGGCAACCGGTGCAGCTCCTGGTACAAGATCTATTTGAAATTCTACAGATCTAAATGGAGGTAATCCCGGCAACTCTTCCGGAAATACTTCAGGAAAATCTCTTGCCACAGGCACGTCAGTGATGCACTTCTCTTTTTCTTTCTTTTCGACTTTATTAACATGTGCTAAGATAGCATAGCACCCTTTCTTCAAGCACTTTTGAGCTTTCAAATAACTAATGAGTTTTAGCTTTGAGTTACCCTTCTCTCCATAAATCATTACTGGCGTTTTATCCTTACGAGGAATGCGAATTGCCTTCTTGGCGCACACAACTTCAGCTCCTATTTTGGACATCCAGTCCATGCCGACTATTACATCAAAACTTCCTAATTCTACAGGTATCAAATCAATCTTAAATGTTTCTCCGGCTAAATTTATTTTACAATCACGGCAAATTTTATCGGCTTTAATTAGTTTACCATTAGCTAACTCAATCATGTACTTAGCATCTAGAGGTAATGATGAACAATTCAATATAGCGTGAAAGTCTCTACACACGTAACTTCTATCAGCACCAGTATCAAATATAATAGATGCGGATAAGTTATTAATGGTAAACGTACCCGTAACAAGCTCCGGGTCTTCACACGCCTCTCTAGCATTAATAACAAATGCTCTCCCTCGTGCAGATCCGATATTCTTCTCTGGATTCGGGCACTGGCTCTTATAATGACCCTGTTTCCCACATCCATAACAAGTAACAGTAGCCAAAGCAGTTCTATTTGCATTAGTGGCAGGAGTCTTGGAACCATTTGTATTTGTAACGAGAGCCCTACAATCTTCAGCAAGATTGTAGTGACCCGAACTTTTCCATGTTTATATATATTAATTGAGATTGATATTTACATGATTAAATGTTTCCAACATGTTAAGCAATCAAACTTGTTAAGACTTGATTAATTGAAATAGGTTTCATATAGACAATTGACCACCCAAGTTGACCGGTGATTCACGAACGTTAAAACTTGTAAAAAAACTATATGATGACATATATATGGTTATATATATAGTTAACATGATATTATGATAAGTAAACATATCATTAATTATATTAACAATGAACTACATATGTAAAAACAAGACTACTAACTTAATGATTTTGAAACGAGACATATATGTAACGTTTATCGTTGTAACGACATTTAATGTATATATATCATATTAAGAGATATTCGTACATCATAATATCATGATAATATAATAATTTAAAATCTCTTTTGATATTATAAACATTGGGTTAACAACATTTAACAAGATCGTTAACCTAAAGGTTTCAAAACAACACTTACATGTAACGACTAACGATGACTTAACGACTCAGTTAAAATGTATATACATGTAGTGTTTTAATATGTATTTATACACTTTTGAAAGACTTCAATACACTTATCAAAATACTTCTACTTAACAAAAATGCTTACAATTACATTCTCGTTCAGTTTCATCAACAATTCTACTCGTATGCACCCGTATTCGTACTCGTACAATACACAGCTTTTAGATGTATGTACTATTGGTATATACACTCCAATGATCAGCTCTTAGCAGCCCATGTGAGTCACCTAACACATGTGGGAACCATCATTTGGCAACTAGCATGAAATATCTCATAAAATTACAAAAATATGAGTAATCATTCATGACTTATTTACATGAAAACAAAATAACATATCCTTTATATCTAATCCATACACCAACGACCAAAAACACCTACAAACACTTTCATTCTTCAATTTTCTTCATCTAATTGATCTCTCTCAAGTTCTATCTTCAAGTTCTAAGTGTTCTTCATAAATTCCAAAAGTTCTAGTTTCATAAAATCAAGAATACTTTCAAGTTTGCTAGCTCACTTCCAATCTTGTAAGGTGATCATCCAACCTCAAGAAATCTTTGTTTCTTACAGTAGGTTATCATTCTAATACAAGGTAATAATCATATTCAAACTTTGGTTCAATTTCTATAACTATAACAATCTTATTTCAAGTGATGATCTTACTTGAACTTGTTTTCGTGTCATGATTTTGCTTCAAGAACTTTGAGCCATCCAAGGATCCATTGAAGCTAGATCCATTTTTCTCTTTTCCAGTAGGTTCATCCAAGGAACTTAAGGTAGTAATGATGTTCATAACATCATTCGATTCATACATATAAAGCTATCTTATTCGAAGGTTTAAACTTGTAATCACTAGAACATAGTTTAGTTAATTCTAAACTTGTTCGCAAACAAAAGTTAATCCTTCTAACTTGACTTTTAAAATCAACTAAACACATGTTCTATATCTATATGATATGCTAACTTAATGATTTAAAACCTGGAAACACGAAAACACCGTAAAACCGGATTTACGCCGTCGTAGTAACACCGCGGGCTGTTTTAGGTTAGTTAATTAAAAACTATGATAAACTTTGATTTAAAAGTTGTTATTCTGAGAAAATGATTTTTATTATGAACATGAAACTATATCCAAAAATTATGGTTAAACTCAAAGTGGAAGTATGTTTTCTAAAATGGTCATCTAGACGTCGTTCTTTCGACTGAAATGACTACCTTTACAAAAACGACTTGTAACTTATTTTTCCGACTAGAAACCTATACTTTTTTTGTTTAGATTCATAAAATAGAGTTCAATATGAAACCATAGCAATTTGATTCACTCAAAACGGATTTAAAATGAAGAAGTTATGGGTAAAACAAGATTGGATAATTTTTCTCATTTTAGCTACGTGAAAATTGGTAACAAATCTATTCCAACCATAACTTAATCAACTTGTATTATATATTATGTAATCTTGAGATACCATAGACACGTATACAATGTTTCGACCTATCATGTCGACACATCTATATATATTTTGGAACAACCATAGACACTCTATATGTGAATGTTGTAGTTAGCTATACAGGGTTGAGGTTGATTCCAAAATATATATAGTTTGAGTTGTGATCAATACTGAGATACGTATACACTGGGTCGTGGATTGATTCAAGATAATATTTATCGATTTATTTCTGTACATCTAACTGTGGACAACTAGTTGTAGGTTACTAACGAGGACAGCTGACTTAATAAACTTAAAACATCAAAATATATTAAAAGTGTTGTAAATATATTTTGAACATACTTTGATATATATGTATATATTGTTATAGGTTCGTGAATCAACCAGTGGCCAAGTCTTACTTCCCGACGAAGTAAAAATCTGTGAAAGTGAGTTATAGTCCCACTTTTAAAATCTAATATTTTTGGGATGAGAATACATGCAGGTTTTATAAATGATTTACAAAATAGA
This sequence comes from Rutidosis leptorrhynchoides, assembly GCF_046630445.1. NCBI lineage: Eukaryota > Viridiplantae > Streptophyta > Magnoliopsida > Asterales > Asteraceae > Rutidosis > Rutidosis leptorrhynchoides. The sequence goes on along the minus strand of NC_092338.1, from coordinate 246,665,377 downwards.
CACAAGTACGTGAAACTACATTCTATGGTTGAATTATCGAAATCGAATATGCCCCTTTTTATTAAGTCTGGTAATCTAAGAATTAGGGAACAGACACCCTAATTGACGCGAATCCTAAAGATAGATCTATTGGGCCTAACAAACCCCATCCAAAGTACCGGATGCTTTAGTACTTCGAAATTTATATCATATCCGAAGGGTGTCCCGGAATGATGGGGATATTCTTATATATGCATCTTGTTATTGTCGGTTACCAGGTGTTCACCATATGAATGATTTTTATCTCTATGTATGGGATGTGTATTGAAATATGAAATCTTGTGGTCTATTGTTACGATTTGATATATATAGGTTAAACCTATAACTCACCAACATTTTTGTTGACGTTTAAAGCATGTTTATTCTCAGGTGAATATTAAGAGCTTCCGCTGTCGCATACTTAAATAAGGACGAGATTTGGAGTCCATGCTTGTATGATATTGTGTAAAAACTGCATTCAAGAAACTTATTTTGTTGTAACATATTTGTATTGTAAACCATTATGTAATGGTCGTGTGTAAACAGGATATTTTAGATTATCATTATTTGATAATCTACGTAAAGCTTTTTAAAACCTTTATCTATGAAATAAAGGTTATGGTTTGTTTTAAAAATGAATGCAGTCTTTGAAAAACGTCTCATATAGAGGTCAAAACCTCGCAACGAAATCAATTAATATGGAACGTTTTTAGTCAATAAGAACGGGACATTTCAGTTGGTATCCGAGCGTTGGTCTTAGAGAACCAGAAAATTTGCATTAGTGTGTCTTATCGAGTTTGTTAGGATGCATTAGTGAGTCTGGACTTCGACCGTGTTTTCTTTAAAAATGATTGCTTAACATTTTTGTTGGAAACTATATATTTTTAACATATGAATATTATGTGATATATTAATCTCTTAACGTGTTTGATATTATGTGATAGATGTCTACCTCTAGAACAAGTCCCATTGACTCACCTAATAATAATGAAGAGTCAAATGTAAATTGGAATGATTTGTGGACTGATTCACAAGTTCCCGAAGAGGAACCGGAAGAAGAGTCGGAACCGGAAGAAGAATCGGAACCGGAAGAAGAATCAGAACCGGATGAAGAAATAGAACCGGTGGGGGAAATAATAAAACGGTTAAGTAAAAGAAAATCCTCAACCAACCGACCAAAGTTAATTATGGTCAATGGTGTTTCCGCCAAGGAAGCAAAATATTGGGAGGATTACCAATTCTCCGATGAATCGGATTTCGACGAGAATTCCGGTGATGTTATAGAAATTACCCCAACTGAATTTAAAAAGGCAAAAGAAAATAATAAGGAAAAGGGCATAAAAATAGAGAAATCTAATTCCAACCCCGATGAACTTTATATGTATCGTCAACCCCCGAAGTCCTTAAGTTGTAACAATGACCCGGGAACCTCTAAACCACCAGGTTTTTCTAAACCAATGTGGACAACGACGGCTCGTATTAGGGGAACATCATATATCCCTAGAAACTTGGCAAAACGAACCAAAACCGAAGAAGAAGAAACGAGCGAGTCGGAATAAGATAGTTGTATTCGTGTGGTGTAATATATGGAATATAGTGTTCTTATGCTTTATGATATATGTAAAAATTGCTTGTATTAATAAGTTTTTTTTTTTTATGAATCTAACTCTTGTCTATTTTACAGTTTAAAAACACAAAATGGATAGACAACCCAATATTTTAAGAGACCTACCCGGAGACATGATTGATGAAATCTTGTCTAGAGTCGGCCAGAATTCTTCGGCACAACTATTTAAGGCGAGATCAGTTTGTAAGACATTCGAAGAACGTTCCAAGAATGTCTTGGTTTATAAGAGACTTTCGTTTGAAAGATGGGGGATATCACATTGGAAAACCCATAAGTTACGATGTGTTTACTTTGACGCATATATTGCGGGGAACCCAAATGCTATTTTACGCAACGGGTTAAGAAATTATTTTGACTCAATATATCCGAATATTGGACTTCGTGATTTAGAAAAAGCGGCTAACATGCAACATAAAGAAGCATGTTATGCTTACGGATTAGTAATGTTCGCTTCTCACCAAAGTGAGAACAAGAACATCGGGCTACAACTATTAAACAAAACGTTTCCACAAGTGACGGAGTCGGTAATTGGGGTAAGAAATGAGGTTTTTAGATTATTACGGGACTGTTGGACATTACGTAACCCTCGTCCCTTTGATGACGTTACAACACGCTGTCTTATCAACGGCCATAACGGTTATGTTGCACAAGACCAAGGATGGGAAGTAGTCCTAGTAAAACCAGAATGCATGACTTGTTTCTGGACGTATGAATTACGTGTCTTTATTGCCTTTGCCGAACGACTTGTGTACTAGCTAGAATTGTCTTCACAACTATCTTGTATCAAAGTTATTGTGTGCTATATTTCATGCTTTATGTAAAATAAGCGGTATTGTAAGTTTGTAAAATATTGTATAAAAGTTTGAACGCGAAATATTATTACAATCAGTTTTTCATATAGAATTGTAGTAGTTGAATTGTATATTAGCTACTAAGTATGAACTTAACGGGTAGGTACTATCCGAATTTAAACTTATAAAACGCTAATATGAAGAAAAAGCTTTTATAAATGAGTTCATATTATGCTACGAAATACTATTAACTACTCTTAATATTCTGTATGATTAACTTGTTCCATTTAACTATTTTGAAGGAAATGGCACCGACTACTCGACACACCGTGAATATGAATGAAGAGGAATTCCGTACTTTTCTAGCTTCAAACATAGCCGCAGTACAGGCTGCGCTACATACCAACAATAACCTTGGATCTAGCAGTACAGGAAATCGTGTAGGATGCACCTACAAAGAATTCACTGCCTGCAAACCTTTGGAATTTGATGGAACCGAAGGACCGATCAGATTGAAACGGTGGACCGAGAAGGTTGAATCGGTGTTTGCCATAAGTAAGTGTACTGAAGAGGACAAAGTGAAGTACGCTACGCATACCTTCACAGGTTCTGCGTTAACATGGTGGAATACCTATCTAGAGCAAGTGGGACAAGATGATGCGTACGCACTACCGTGGTCAGCATTCAAGCACTTGATGAACGAGAAGTACCGTCCCAGAACCGAGGTCAATAAGCTCAAGACAGAACTTAGAGGGTTACGAACCCAAGGATTTGATATTACCACGTACGAAAGACGATTCACAGAATTGTGCCTATTGTGTCCGGGAGCATTCGAAGATGAGGAAGAGAAGATCGACGCGTTTGTGAAAGGATTACCGGAAAGAATCCAAGAAGATATAAGTTCACACGAGCCCGCCTCCATACAACAGGCATGTAGAATGGCTCACAAACTAGTGAACCAGATTGAAGAAAGAATTAAAGAACAGACTGCTGAAGAGGCCAATGTGAAGCAAGTCAAAAGAAAGTGGGAGGAAAACGGTGATAAGAATCACCAATACAACAACAACAGCAATTACAACAATAATCGCAACAATTATCCCAACAATCGCAACATCAATCGCAACTACAACAAACGGCCCAACAACAACAACAACAACAACAACAGCAACTACAACAATCATTCCAACAACAATAATAACCGCAACAACAACAACAATCAGAAGCAACTATGCCAAAGGTGTGAAAAGAATCACTCGGGGTTCTGCACCAAATTTTGCAACAAGTGTAAAAGAAATGGTCATAGCGCGGCGAAGTGTGAGGTCTACGGACCAGGGGTTAATAGAACGAAAGGAACAAATGGTGTCGGAACGAGTAATGGCGGAGCAAGTAGTGTCGGAGCAAGTTATGCCAATGTAGTTTGTTATAAATGTGGAAAACCAGGCCACATTATTAGAAATTGCCCGAACCAGGAGAACACGAATGGACAAGGCCGTGGAAGAGTTTTCAATATTAATGCGGTAGAGGCACAGGAAGACCCGGAGCTTGTTACGGGTACGTTTCTTATTGACAATAAATCTGCTTACGTTTTATTTGATTCGGGTGCGGATAGAAGCTATATGAGTAGAGATTTTTGTGCTAAATTAAGTTGTCCATTGACGCCTTTGGATAGTAAATTTTTACTCGAATTAGCAAATGGTAAATTAATTTCAGCAGATAATATATGTCGGAATCGAGAAATTAAACTGGTTAGCGAAACATTTAAGATTGATTTGATACCAGTAGAGTTAGGGAGTTTTGATGTGATAATCGGTATGGACTGGTTGAAAGAAGTGAAAGCGGAGATCGTTTGTTACAAAAATGCAATTCGCATTATACGAGAAAAAGGAAAACCCTTAATGGTGTACGGAGAAAAGGGCAACACGAAGCTACATCTTATTAGTAATTTGAAGGCACAAAAACTAATAAGAAAAGGTTGCTATGCTGTTCTAGCACACGTCGAGAAAGTACAAACTGAAGAAAAGAGCATCAACGATGTTCCCATTGCAAAAGAATTTCCCGATGTATTTCCGAAAGAATTACCGGGATTACCCCCACATCGATCCGTTGAATTTCAAATAGATCTTGTACCAGGAGCTGCACCAATAGCTCGTGCTCCTTACAGACTCGCACCCAGCGAGATGAAAGAACTGCAAAGCCAATTACAAGAACTTTTAGAGCGTGGTTTCATTCGACCAAGCACATCACCGTGGGGAGCTCCTGTTTTGTTTGTCAAGAAGAAAGATGGTACATTCAGGTTGTGTATCGACTACCGAGAGTTGAACAAACTTACCATCAAGAACCGCTACCCACTACCGAGAATCGACGACTTATTTGATCAACTACAAGGCTCGTCTGTTTATTCAAAGATTGACTTACGTTCCGGGTATCATCAAATGCGGGTGAAAGAAGATGATATTCCAAAGACTGCTTTCAGAACACGTTACGGTCATTACGAGTTTATGGTCATGCCGTTTGGTTTAACTAATGCACCAGCTGTGTTCATGGACCTTATGAACCGAGTGTGTGGACCATACCTTGATAAGTTTGTCATTGTTTTCATTGATGACATACTTATTTACTCAAAGAATGACCAAGAACACGGTGAACATTTGAGAAAGGTGTTAGAAGTATTGAGGAAGGAAGAATTGTACGCTAAGTTTTCAAAGTGTGCATTTTGGTTGGAAGAAGTTCAATTCCTCGGTCACATAGTGAACAAAGAAGGTATTAAGGTGGATCCGGCAAAGATAGAAACTGTTGAAAAGTGGGAAACCCCGAAAACTCCAAAACACATACGCCAATTTTTAGGACTAGCTGGTTACTACAGAAGGTTCATCCAAGACTTTTCCAGAATAGCAAAACCCTTGACTGCATTAACGCATAAAGGGAAGAAATTTGAATGGAATGATGAACAAGAGAAAGCATTTCAGTTATTGAAGAAAAAGCTAACTACGGCACCTATATTGTCATTGCCTGAAGGGAATGATGATTTTGTGATTTATTGTGATGCATCAAAGCAAGGTCTCGGTTGTGTATTAATGCAACGAACGAAGGTGATTGCTTATGCGTCTAGACAATTGAAGATTCACGAACAAAATTATACGACGCATGATTTGGAATTAGGCGCGGTTGTTTTTGCATTAAAGACTTGGAGGCACTACTTATATGGGGTCAAAAGTATTATATATACCGACCACAAAAGTCTTCAACACATATTTAATCAGAAACAACTGAATATGAGGCAGCGTAGGTGGATTGAATTATTGAATGATTACGACTTTGAGATTCGTTACCACCCGGGGAAGGCAAATGTGGTAGCCGATGCCTTGAGCAGGAAGGACAGAGAACCCATTCGAGTAAAATCTATGAATATAATGATTCATAATAACCTTACTACTCAAATAAAGGAGGCGCAACAAGGAGTTTTAAAAGAGGGAAATTTAAAGGATGAAATACCCAAAGGATCGGAGAAGCATCTTAATATTCGGGAAGACGGAACCCGGTATAGGGCTGAAAGGATTTGGGTACCAAAATTTGGAGATATGAGAGAAATGGTACTTAGAGAAGCTCATAAAACCAGATACTCAATACATCCTGGAACGGGGAAGATGTACAAGGATCTCAAGAAACATTTTTGGTGGCCGGGTATGAAAGCCGATGTTGCTAAATACGTAGGAGAATGTTTGACGTGTTCTAAGGTCAAAGCTGAGCATCAGAAACCATCAGGTCTACTTCAACAACCTGAAATCCCGGAATGGAAATGGGAAAACATTACCATGGATTTCATCACTAAATTACCAAGGACTGCAAGTGGTTTTGATACTATTTGGGTAATAGTTGATCGTCTCACCAAATCAGCACACTTCCTACCAATAAGAGAAGATGACAAGATGGAGAAGTTAGCACGACTGTATTTGAAGGAAGTCGTCTCCAGACATGGAATACCAATCTCTATTATCTCTGATAGGGATGGCAGATTTATTTCAAGATTCTGGCAGACATTACAGCAAGCATTAGGAACTCGTCTAGACATGAGTACTGCCTATCATCCACAAACTGATGGGCAGAGCGAAAGGACGATACAAACGCTTGAAGACATGCTACGAGCATGTGTTATTGATTTCGGAAACAGTTGGGATCGACATCTACCGTTAGCAGAATTTTCCTACAACAACAGCTACCATTCAAGCATTGAGATGGCGCCGTTTGAAGCACTTTATGGTAGAAAGTGCAGGTCTCCGATTTGTTGGAGTGAAGTGGGGGATAGACAGATTACGGGTCCGGAGATTATACAAGAAACTACCGAGAAGATCATCCAAATTCAACAACGGTTGAAAACCGCCCAAAGTCGACAAAAGAGCTACGCTGACATTAAAAGAAAAGATATAGAATTTGAAATTGGAGAGATGGTCATGCTTAAAGTTGCACCTTGGAAAGGCGTTGTTCGATTTGGTAAACGAGGGAAATTAAATCCAAGGTATATTGGACCATTCAAGATTATTGATCGTGTCGGACCAGTAGCTTACCGATTAGAGTTACCTCAACAACTCGCGGCTGTACATAACACTTTCCACGTCTCGAATTTAAAGAAATGTTTTGCTAAAGAAGATCTCACTATTCCGTTAGATGAAATCCAAATCAACGAAAAACTTCAATTCATCGAAGAACCCGTCGAAATAATGGATCGTGAGGTTAAAAGACTTAAGCAAAACAAGATACCAATTGTTAAGGTTCGATGGAATGCTCGTAGAGGACCCGAGTTCACCTGGGAGCGTGAAGATCAGATGAAGAAGAAATACCCGCATCTATTTCCAGAAGATTCGTCAACACCTTCAACAGCTTAAAATTTCGGGACGAAATTTATTTAACGGGTAGGTACTGTAGTGACCCGAACTTTTCCATGTTTATATATATTAATTGAGATTGATATTTACATGATTAAATGTTTCCAACATGTTAAGCAATCAAACTTGTTAAGACTTGATTAATTGAAATAGGTTTCATATAGACAATTGACCACCCAAGTTGACCGGTGATTCACGAACGTTAAAACTTGTAAAAAAACTATATGATGACATATATATGGTTATATATATAGTTAACATGATATTATGATAAGTAAACATATCATTAATTATATTAACAATGAACTACATATGTAAAAACAAGACTACTAACTTAATGATTTTGAAACGAGACATATATGTAACGTTTATCGTTGTAACGACATTTAATGTATATATATCATATTAAGAGATATTCGTACATCATAATATCATGATAATATAATAATTTAAAATCTCTTTTGATATTATAAACATTGGGTTAACAACATTTAACAAGATCGTTAACCTAAAGGTTTCAAAACAACACTTACATGTAACGACTAACGATGACTTAACGACTCAGTTAAAATGTATATACATGTAGTGTTTTAATATGTATTTATACACTTTTGAAAGACTTCAATACACTTATCAAAATACTTCTACTTAACAAAAATGCTTACAATTACATTCTCGTTCAGTTTCATCAACAATTCTACTCGTATGCACCCGTATTCGTACTCGTACAATACACAGCTTTTAGATGTATGTACTATTGGTATATACACTCCAATGATCAGCTCTTAGCAGCCCATGTGAGTCACCTAACACATGTGGGAACCATCATTTGGCAACTAGCATGAAATATCTCATAAAATTACAAAAATATGAGTAATCATTCATGACTTATTTACATGAAAACAAAATAACATATCCTTTATATCTAATCCATACACCAACGACCAAAAACACCTACAAACACTTTCATTCTTCAATTTTCTTCATCTAATTGATCTCTCTCAAGTTCTATCTTCAAGTTCTAAGTGTTCTTCATAAATTCCAAAAGTTCTAGTTTCATAAAATCAAGAATACTTTCAAGTTTGCTAGCTCACTTCCAATCTTGTAAGGTGATCATCCAACCTCAAGAAATCTTTGTTTCTTACAGTAGGTTATCATTCTAATACAAGGTAATAATCATATTCAAACTTTGGTTCAATTTCTATAACTATAACAATCTTATTTCAAGTGATGATCTTACTTGAACTTGTTTTCGTGTCATGATTTTGCTTCAAGAACTTTGAGCCATCCAAGGATCCATTGAAGCTAGATCCATTTTTCTCTTTTCCAGTAGGTTCATCCAAGGAACTTAAGGTAGTAATGATGTTCATAACATCATTCGATTCATACATATAAAGCTATCTTATTCGAAGGTTTAAACTTGTAATCACTAGAACATAGTTTAGTTAATTCTAAACTTGTTCGCAAACAAAAGTTAATCCTTCTAACTTGACTTTTAAAATCAACTAAACACATGTTCTATATCTATATGATATGCTAACTTAATGATTTAAAACCTGGAAACACGAAAACACCGTAAAACCGGATTTACGCCGTCGTAGTAACACCGCGGGCTGTTTTAGGTTAGTTAATTAAAAACTATGATAAACTTTGATTTAAAAGTTGTTATTCTGAGAAAATTATTTTTATTATGAACATGAAACTATATCCAAAAATTATGGTTAAACTCAAAGTGGAAGTATGTTTTCTAAAATGGTCATCTAGACGTCGTTCTTTCGACTGAAATGACTACCTTTACAAAAACGACTTGTAACTTATTTTTCCGACTAGAAACCTATACTTTTTTTGTTTAGATTCATAAAATAGAGTTCAATATGAAACCATAGCAATTTGATTCACTCAAAACGGATTTAAAATGAAGAAGTTATGGGTAAAACAAGATTGGATAATTTTTCTCATTTTAGCTACGTGAAAATTGGTAACAAATCTATTCCAACCATAACTTAATCAACTTGTATTATATATTATGTAATCTTGAGATACCATAGACACGTATACAATGTTTCGACCTATCATGTCGACACATCTATATATATTTTGGAACAACCATAGACACTCTATATGTGAATGTTGGAGTTAGCTATACAGGGTTGAGGTTGATTCCAAAATATATATAGTTTGAGTTGTGATCAATACTGAGATACGTATACACTGGGTCGTGGATTGATTCAAGATAATATTTATCGATTTATTTCTGTACATCTAACTGTGGACAACTAGTTGTAGGTTACTAACGAGGACAGCTGACTTAATAAACTTAAAACATCAAAATATATTAAAAGTGTTGTAAATATATTTTGAACATACTTTGATATATATGTATATATTGTTATAGGTTCGTGAATCAACCAGTGGCCAAGTCTTACTTCCCGACGAAGTAAAAATCTGTGAAAGTGAGTTATAGTCCCACTTTTAAAATCTAATATTTTTGGGATGAGAATACATGCAGGTTTTATAAATGATTTACAAAATAGACACAAGTACGTGAAACTACATTCTATGGTTGAATTATCGAAATCGAATATGCCCCTTTTTATTAAGTCTGGTAATCTAAGAATTAGGGAACAGACACCCTAATTGACGCGAATCCTAAAGATAGATCTATTGGGCCTAACAAACCCCATCCAAAGTACCGGATGCTTTAGTACTTCGAAATTTATATCATATCCGAAGGGTGTCCCGGAATGATGGGGATATTCTTATATATGCATCTTGTTATTGTCGGTTACCAGGTGTTCACCATATGAATGATTTTTATCTCTATGTATGGGATGTGTATTGAAATATGAAATCTTGTGGTCTATTGTTACGATTTGATATATATAGGTTAAACCTATAACTCACCAACATTTTTGTTGACGTTTAAAGCACGTTTATTCTCAGGTGAATATTAAGAGCTTCCGCTGTCGCATACTTAAATAAGGACGAGATTTGGAGTCCATGCTTGTATGATATTGTGTAAAAACTGCATTCAAGAAACTTATTTTGTTGTAACATATTTGTATTGTAAACCATTATGTAATGGTCGTGTGTAAACAGGATATTTTAGATTATCATTATTTGATAATCTACGTAAAGCTTTTTAAAACCTTTATCTATGAAATAAAGGTTATGGTTTGTTTTAAAAATGAATGCAGTCTTTGAAAAACGTCTCATATAGAGGTCAAAACCTCGCAACGAAATCAATTAATATGGAACGTTTTTAGTCAATAAGAACGGGACATTTCAAAGATGACCCTTTCGATTACATTTGTTGCATACCACATTACAGTAACCAGAGTGATGTTTGTGGCATCGGTTGCATAAAGGATTTTGTCCTTTATAACCAAAGCTTAAACCACTACCCGCACCTTGCGTGATTTCTTGTTTCTTAAAAGATTGTTGTTGGTTACCTCGATCATAATTTCCATTCCACTTTCTTTTGTTACCTGATACCTTCACATCAGTATTGGATACTTTCTTAGCCATGATGACCTGATCCATTACCTCGTTTGCCATGGTTATAGCTTCATGAATTGTCTTAGGTTTCGATGCTGTAACATTTGCCTTGACCTTTTTGGGCAAACCATCTTTGTACATTTCAATCTTCCGTTCTTCGGTTGGAACCAATTCAGGACATAGCAAAACTAATTCCATGAATCGCTGATTGTAGTTGGTGATTTCAGTACCAACAACCTTCAGGCTTCGTAATTCATCTTCCAACTTCCTAACCTCGTTCCTTGGACAATACTCGTTGATTAACATTGTTTTGAATTCTTCCCAAGGAGTATCATAAGCTACATCTCCTCCTACAGCCTTCACATAATTTTTCCACCACGTGAGTGCACTATCTTGTAAAGTGCACGATGCATACTTGGTCATGTCCTTTTCAACACAACCACTTATTTTAAACACAGTCTCCATCTTTTCTATCCACCGGGTTAAACCGATCGGTCCTTCTGTTCCACTGAATGATGAGGGCTTGCAAGCTTGAAAAGTTTTGTAGGTGCATCCTACACGAGGATTTGGGTTAACTGCAGCAGCTCTTGTAGCCTCGACCCATAACATTCTGTCGTTCACTCGCTGATTGATGAGTTCCTGGATTTCTTGTTCCGTCATTCGGTTCAATCGCGCCATATTCTTCAATAAGAATGAAAAAAATAATTATTCACATGGAATATTATAGATGTAGTATGTATTTACAGTACATCGTAGCTTATTAATAATATGAACCAGTTATTATTATAAAAGCCTTTTCTTCTTATTAGCATTTTATAATTATATCTAGGGTAGTACCTACCCGTTAAAGTTCATACTTAATAGCTTAGTACGAAAATCAATTACTACCACCCAAATAATACTTAACCATGGAAAATTTTTGCATTTCACACTTCACTATTTTACATATGCTTATCTTACATCGAACATTAAGCAAACCACACTAATAATATTATACAAAACATTATATGATCCCATGGTTTAATACGGCAGCGCATCGTTTGGTCTATTTTCTAGGACGTTTAGGTTCAAAGAATCGCTTAACGCTTATCCTGGCTGTCTGCCTATATTTTGGCTGTGGGACTGAAGAACTGGATGCCGGGATAGAACGAATAGGAATAGCGGGAATAGGGGTGGTAGTGTCTAGTGGAGTTGGTGCCACATCATCCTTACTAAACTCGGGATTTGAATTTTCTAATTCATTAGCCTTTCGTTTCTTTCCTAGTTCGAACTTGTCTTTTGTAATTTCCTGTATTTCTTCCTCGGGTTCACTTTCTTCCTCGGGTTCACTTTCCTCCTCGGGTTCACTTTCCTCCTCGGGTTCACTTTCCGGGTTCTTTATAGTTGGTTCATCCGGAATTTGTGAGTCTTCCACAAAGATATTATTTTCATCATCGGATAGGTTAATGACTGAAACACCATCTGAAGATTCTGATTCGGAGTCGCTGAATGTGATAATAAGTTTTGAGCCCGACATCTATCACACAACAACTAACCCATTAGTACTACATAATATTTACATATAAATTTTAACCAACAATGATAAGCAATGGTTTTTAAAATCAGACCCGGTCAAAGTCCAGACTTACTAATGTATCCTAACGACTTCTCGGTTAGACACACTAATGCAAACCTGGTTCGCTAAGACCACCGCTCTGATACCACATGTCATAACCCGTCCTTAACCGTAAGAACGTGTTAGATAACGTATGATTTCATTGCGAGGTATTGACCTCTATATGCGACATTTTTAAAAGAAAAACTGCATATATTATACATTACAAACCATGATTCTTATTTTTGATACAAGCTTTGGACGAAATAAAGATGATTATCGTTTAGCGATAATCTTCGACTTACAAACTTTACAAATGATGATAACAACACGATTTCTAGCATATTTTACAACACAAGTTCTTGGATATGCAGTCTTATTTTTGACACAAATATGCGTACGCAAGATCCTGCTCAAATTCAACATAATGCAGCGGAAGCTTTTAAAAATCACCTGAGAATAGACATGTTTTAAAAGGTCAACATAAAGTTGGTGAGATATAGGTTTAGTGCCGGCAGCAATATATATATAGACCACAAGATTTCGTATATAAACAGTTTAATAAAAATATTCTAAGTGGTTGAGCACTTGGTAACCATACTTAACATTTAATCACGTCGCATATTCCCTTTATTATGAAATCTTACTACACCGTACCAAGTGTAGTCACGAAACGAAGTACTGTGCAACCGTTGAATACTGGTCGTCCAGTCCGGTTGGGGTTGTCAGGCCCGATAGATCTATCAACAGGATTCGCGTTTACAATACCGCTGTAAATAACAGTTACCAAGCTACAGGGAAGTATGCCAGTGGTACAACTCAACGTAGAATATATTTTTCAGTTACTTGTGTACATATCGTAAAACATAAAATACATGTATTCTCATCCCGAAATATTTAGAGTTTAAAAGTGGGACTATATACTCACTTTCGTCTTGAAGATATATATATATAATTTGACTTGGTCTCCGGTTGATATCACGAACCTATCCATATATAATATATATCAATACCTTTTCTTTTTAAACAAATGTCACATATATATACTTGTTATACTTTTAATACTTTGAATAATTCCTTAGTCCGTAGTTAGCAGTTCGTTGTTAGTAATTCAATTTTAATGGTTCATTTTTAGATGTTTAATATACCCGCAATGAAATAAATAAAACCCCCAACGAAATAAATAAAACCCCATCGTATATGTATTGGTCGAGATTAATCTTGACCCACGGTACCGGTGTTGTCAAATGACGTGTTGCGTACATAAAGTACCGGTGTTGTCAAATGACGTGTTGCGTACAATCATGGGATCTTATGATTAATCTTCTCGTATTGTTTACGGGTGATCCTGAACCATATAAAATTAAATTATGTGTACATATATATAAAATATCATGTTATTTTAGAAAGATGTGATTTATTTAATTTTTTTCCAATTAATCACGTAGCTAAATTAGTCTTGGATATCCGATTTCGTTTTGGTCATAGTTTCTTCGTTACAACTCCGTTTTCGTTGGTTCAACTTGCCACTTCCTTGGATCGAGTCCCTCTTTAAGAATATGAACTGTAAATACCTTAGTTTGTATTCTAAATCATAGGTCATAGGTCAAACTTTGGTGAAACTTATGAAGTTAATCATTTTCCATCATGTAAACAACCTTAAATGATTATTTTTCTAAAAATACTTATACTTTGAGTTAAATCATAAAATTTTTATGCGTTAACATATTCATAGTAAAAATAATTTTTCCAGAAAATAAACCTCCAATTCAAAGTTTAAGATGGTTTTTAATTATCCAACCCAAAACAGCCCCCGGTTACACTCCGACGTCGTAAAAACAGTTTTTAAGGTGTTCTTTGAAAAACCAAGTTAAACCTTGTTAAATTAGCATATATTTAAGATATATTACAGGTCTTGAAGTATTTTAAAAGTTAAGTTAGAATGATCTATTTAGTTTGCAAACAAGTTTGAAAACATTCAAACTATGTTCTTGTTGTTAAAATTTTATACCACAAAATAAGATAGCTATATATATATGAATTGAATAAGGTTATGAACAAAGTTACTACCTCAAGTTACTTGGACAAGATTGCTGTAAAAGAGGAGTAAAAATCTAGAACCAAAAGGGTGATGGAATTGGATGAAAGATTGGAAGTAAGTTTGTGTTCTTGGAAAGGATTCTTGAAGTGTTTTTGTAAGGGTTTTCTTATGGTGATTAAGGCTTGTTTCTATGGCTAGATCTTCATGGTTTCTTGCTGAATGGTTATGGAGTTTAAGGGTTAAGAAAGAGTGTGTGTTTTAGCTAGAAAATGGAAGTGAAAGTTGAATCAAAATGAGGATACATGATCCTCCTTAAAAACGTGATTTAGGGGGGGGAAAGGACAAAATTTTTAGCTTGTAATCTTGTGTATTTGTCAAACAATCATACAAAAGCAATTACCTCTACCTTAGGGCAGTAACAAGGGCTAGTTAGGTGGTGATTTGATGTGTATATACCAATAGTAAATACGTATAGGAGCTAGGTATGATACGAGTACTTATACTCTAGATATACGTATAGAAATTTTGTGAAAAATGGAATGAGGATTCAAATATAGCTATCTTTTGTGAATACACTTATATGGTTTTATGTATTTAAGTTCTTAAAAGTGATTAAATACATTACTTGTACGATATATGTATAAACATTATAGATTATAAGTATTTATGTCAAATAACGTTACGTATGGTTATTGTTTTGAAAACTTAAGTTAGTAGTTTCAAAACATACTTATAACTTATTGTTATTAATACAAAATGAGGTATTAAAACATTCATTAATCATGTTAAATATGTATATATACATATATATACACAAACGTATAATTATCATATATTGTATAGTTCGTGATATCATCGGTCAAACTAGACGGTCAAACGTTGTGTAAAACTCTTTTCGAAAACATAAATCTTAACAATTTGGATTGCTTATCATGTTGGTAAGGTTTAATTTATATAAATATTAATCTTATAAGTATAGAACGATCGAAAAAGTGCGGGTCATTACACGTATGATCCTTGAGAGTGTTGACGAGGACATTAGTATGGAACCACCAGCTCCTTCAGTACGACGCTCCAGGCGTCTAGCTTCGAGACCATCTGAGTATCATGAGCTACTAGAGACACATGAGCCGCAGACTATGATTCATTATGGAACCACCTTGAATGACCCAGATGTTGCATGGGCATTACTCAGAGACCAGCAGAGACTTTATCGAGCTCTCAGAGCATACCTTTAGCATGAAGGGATGCGACGTAGTATAATGGGTATGTCGTCATTCAGACTATCGCACCGTGTTCAGCCGACACGACAAGCTACTCCCAGGCATTCCACACCGATCTCAGTTCACTCAGTCGCCTCAGCCGACATCCCATAACAAGCTGCTCCAGCTCCCATAACGCCACCTGTCTTAGCCAGTTCACCTGCTCGAATCACTGAGACAGTCCATGTTCATGAGCTGCCTGAAGGCTGTCACCTAGTCACAGTCCCTATATCAGTTGAGCCGCCCACGGCCCAGGTTTTTGAGATTACCAGGAACATACCCGATGAAGAGCCATTTTTGAGCCTATCACACCTGGAGTTGCCATCGGACCTTTGTCTGGATACACTGTTAGGCCCTGAGTTGAATGCATGACAGCCACTTGAGTATTTACCTAGACTAGATGATGATGATGATCCCTTCGGAACTAATGGATACTTCGCAGACACCGCTCAGCACATTGGCCAGAATAGTATTCCGTAGACTACTTTAATTTACTTTTAATGTTATATTTTTAAAGCATTGTATTAAAAAGTTATATATATAGTGGAAATGCTGCTTTTCGCTTTTTGTTCTTCATGCTGAAATTTTATCAAAAGAGACTGGTCCTTTTCAGCAATTAGGAGCTTGACCGTAGGAAAGCCCAGCACTAGGAAAGTAACCTGACCATAGGGAAGTAATCTTTCCTCAAATTTATTTTCAATTATCACGCACAAAAATCTCTAAGTGTGGGGTCACACCCGCAACCAACTTAGAAATTTTAGAAGACGTTTTCCTTATTTTATAAAATATTAAAAATATTCTTTTTCAGAGAACATTAGAGACAATGTTCTTCTAAGTGTGGGGTATTGGGTAAAGGTTTAAAGAACAAGTAACCGTAAAATGTAAAAGTTTTGAAAAAATTCTTTTGTCTAAAAGTGATTAGCAAAGAATATTCAGGTAATTTCCAAAAATTCATACCTCGTTTTACCTAAAAGATTCTATAAAATTGCTAGAAACCAGTTTTTGGAACATTTACTAGAACAGAACGATTAAGCTAAAACTCATGATTTATGTCAAAAGATTTCTTTGAAAAAAAATATGCAAAATGCTACGCATGACTAAGCACGACCCCTACTTACAAAAAGTGTGACTCTTGGACCCAAAGTATCTGTATGACCCATCAAATCTATAGTACTTTGTTAATTCAATTGATGGGTGTGCTGGTGTACGGTTCAAGTTAGAACTTTGTTTTGACATACGTTTCAAGGCCAATGGTTAGTAAGCGCCATACGTGGTACATGTGCGATACTCCTTCCGAAATCATTCTGAATAGAGAAGACAAAAAGCCATCTGTTTTCGTTTCCACTCAATGAAATTTAAACCGACCAACTCACATAAAGAGTTGATGAATCAGAAATATTCACCCCAAATTCACTCCCAAAATACACTACCCATTCACCTTTATTCCCCTTTCCGCTTATCAAAAGTTCCAGAGATTAATGAACAGATAGATCGATCAAAAGCACTTGTTAAAAGATTCTGAACCCTTGATGGTTTTCGATAGGTCAAAGACCTATTTTCAGTGAATTATCACTTCCTCTCTAGGCACTAGGAATGAAAGAAAAAAGTTATGAAGAAAGGGTATGCCGATAACAAAAAAAATGATTATGAAAGAGCAAAGTCTCTAAATAAAGGCAATAGAAACCCGAGAAATTGCTCAAAGAAGAATTACCCGAAGAGCCAAGGAAAATTCTAGACAAAGTCGTAGCAAAATCCGCATCTTCCGAAGAAACTCTTGTGAAAATCCAAGCCGTTCTCTACCCAAAAATGGATACTCTAAAGAATCAAAATCTATCAATTCTCTCTTTAAATGAAAGCTCTGGACACCTTTTCACCTTTCCATAAAACTCCTCAACTAACCCTATAACCCATCTTCCTCTTGAAAGAATGCCTAGGAAGAAGATCAGTGTCGTCCTTACTTAACCGGTGGAGATATCAATGCTTTACCAAGCATATGATGAGAAATGTTACACGACTGGATTCTGAGCAACAATACAACTAGGGCACCCTAAACACTTGAGTGATATGAGTGATCCACTATGGAGAAGCCTGGTCATGTATGCTCTACATCTGAGAGTTGCAAAGTACGCCTTTTTCAATATGGACGCGATTGAAATCTAGAGATCAAAATCATCAAAGTTCAAAACTTTTTCTAATACTTTCGAAAGATGTGATGACTTTTGATGAAGGCATAATAAAAGGATCCACGGGTAGGCAAGGAAGAATCTATTAGAAAGAACCTTATATTCCCGCTTTTTGCTTGAGGACAAGCAAAGCTAAGTGTGGGGTATTTGATATCGGCCAAAAAGTCACGTTTTTACTCCGACATTAGGCCCTGAATCAATAAAAGTTCCAATCTTTATCGCAAAAATAATCGCTTTGTCTTTTTGATTTTGTAGATTTAGTAATTACGAAGGCGATACAAAAAGAATCAAGTAAACGGAGCTAAAACGAAGAATCTTGAGCGAAAACGGTGAAAGACAAGAAATCAAGTTACGATCCAGTGAATTCAGCTGACCAGGCAAGCCAAACGGCTTGCCAAACGGCTTTCATGTATGTCAAATGGCCTGCCACACAGCCAGCACAAACGGGCACATCAAACGGCTGATCTGATCAAATGGGCACAGCAAACGGCTTGCCAAACGGCCTGCCAACCGTTTGCTGGCAAAATCCAAGTCTATTTAAGGGCTCGTTCCATCCATTTCAACACACACTCAATTTACAATTCATTGTATATTTTCAAGCTTTTTCGTTAGTCTTTAGTAGTAGCTAACTTAGCATTTATTTTCCGGAGGATATTCCGGCGAGTCCCTGCGATCTCGAGCAGATTTCTTCAGCCTTTTCAGGTTTTTATCCGAAACGCTTGTCTTTTGTATTAAACATGTATTATCACTTTTATGTTTAATGATGCGTTCCGATATTACCATGTAAGCTTAATTAATCTGTATGTTGCCATGATAGAAGTTTGGGTTAGCGTAGTTATGTTAAATTAGTACGGTTACTATTGTTATGCTGAACTTGTAAGTCTGGTAGATTTGTATGCTAGCATATTAAGGATTGACCAACCTAGGTTGTGATCAGGACTTGTCCACCTATATGAACTTAGCTACTTCATAGGATAAGACCCCTGGTTATAGTGTATCTGAAGATTCTATGAATTCGGTATGGCCGGAGTTCCCGAGAGGCATCTAATGCGCTTTTAGGACACGGAACTTAGAAATTGAGACATGAATGACCTAGTATGCCTATTGACTATTCCAATGAGACCTCTTAGGAGCTGTTAAGATCTAACTAGTGCCTTGACTTTATGACCCAAACCTATTGCATGTTCTTATTTGATTGTTACCCTAGGATTAAGTCATGTCAACTGTTTAGGTATCTGCTAGGTTTCTATCTGCTTTACTTTCAGTATATCAATAGTAATGTTGTATAATGTTTAATTTGGTATGATCTCATTAGTATGATGAAGTGGTTGTTAGTTTTCAATTAAGGTTTTGTCAACTTAACCCGCCGGACTCCTTCCGTTTGTGATCAGTGTTCAATCAACACGACACGTTGTTATTCTGTTAATTAAACTGATAAAGAGGGTTAGGATTAGAGATCAACTCACTAATAAACCTAGTACTTTACTAAGGATAACCTCCGAGGTATAGTTACCTTTCAATTACACTACCAACTGACATTCTTTTCACTACTCAACGAGAACCCTGAGAGTCTAGAGATAAGTAGGCCTGTGTAATTGGCTCATCCAACCAGATCTACACCATTCCAAACATAGCTTTAACATCAACATAATTACCTTTCCCTAGCCCGGACTAATATCTTGGTCAACATTTCCTTGATCTGCATACTCTGGATATCCTTCCATTTTATTTACTATTCCCGCAATTAGGACCTTTTGCTTAAACCAACTACTATCCTTTATCCAGGTAATTTAAATAAAATACAATTATCCACTTGATCTTCATTTTGTTAAACCATTCAAAAACACAACACTAGGTTAACTTACACCTTCTACACCTTAGAAAGTTAAAAGTAAATTTAGGCCCCGCACAATATAAATAATATACTACTATTCGCTACCTTGATTAACTGATTCTGATGTCCTGCGATCTAATGACACCGCACGAATAAAACAGTCCATTTCAGTCATATCAGCGCTTAATGCTTGAGCTTGATGCGCCGCCATTGTTTGTTTAGTCATCTTTTGAGAAGCGTTGGTGGCTCTAAATGGTGCTTCTTTATCGACATTGATACTTGTTAACACTTGTTTTATCAGTTTCTTTTTGGTTTGTTTACGTTGGTGTTGTGGTTCAGTAACAGTTCGTAAGGTTTCTGATCCGGGTTGTTCGGGAAGAGTACTTGTATTGTTTTTTGAAGAGACTTGCGATTTTTGATTTGATTTCTTCTTGGTGGTTTTTTGTTGTTTGCTAACAACTAGATGGACTTCTGATTCAACTGGTTTGAGTACATGAGTAGCTACATGGGGTATTGACGTATCTTGTGTTTTCTTCTGTTTCTTAGTTTTAGTTATTTGTGGTTCGGTAACATTTGCAATTTTTTCTTGTTCGAGTGCTTCGGCAAGAGTTGCTGTATCGGTTGATGTCGCATCTAGTGGTTGTGATTTCCTTTTTTTATTGGTTTTTTTTTGTGTTTTTCGGTAACAATTATAGTGATTTCTGCAATGACTGGTTTGTGAACAGCAGATGGATCATTTATAGATGACACACCTTTAGCTGAAGTCTGAAGTCTGGATGTTGATACTTTTGAATGCGGGTGGTTTCTGGGGTATGTTACTATTTGTTTGGTTATCAGAATCGAGACGTTCGTTATTGGTAACAAACTGTTGGTTGGTTTGTATGTTGTTCTTGCTTGCTTCATTTGATTTGTTAATGGCTGGGGTTTTTTGAGATTGTTGAGATTTAGTAACTACGGGTACGTCTTTAATGTCTATTAGCCTTAATCGACAAAAAAAATTTCCCTAATCAAACCAAAAACTTGCCCTAATCGAACCACATATTTGCCCTAATGATGTTAGCCCGAATGATTTTAACACACAGGAATCAAGTAACAAGTAATGTGAATAATCATGACAGAGAATATGATGAACAAACGAGGATGAATGATGTCTCACTTACCAGTGAACAAAAGAGGATGAAGGTTTGATTTGCTTGATGATCGTATTCTTCACTCTCCAAAGAGGTAGACTTTGTTTGAATGAAAAAATAGAGCGTGTTTTGCTTTAACAAATAAACTGTAAATATATATATATATATATATATATATATATATATATATATATATATATATATATATATATATGTATAATGTATTATTAATTACAATATAAACGTATTATAAAAGGAAATCCACTTTATTTTTATTTTTTATGTTCTTTTAAAATTTAAATTTAAATACACTTAAATACACAGTATAAATATAATTATAAATATAATTATAAATGTATAATGTATAAGGTATTAATGTATAATTATAATTAATACTTCCACTTTATTATTTTTTTTATACGGGCGATTTACATTTCCAATTAGATTTATTCTTTTAAAACCTTTTAATTATTTACTTTACATATTTACTTAGAAGTTCTCAAGTCGATCAGTATCTTAGGATTATAGTCCATAACTGCCAACACTCTTTTGATGGAAGAAAACACATTCAACCCGAACGTTAAGGTAAGTACTCTCTTTCAAATATTTCCTGACTCTATTTTATTTTTTGACTTAATATTCATATACATCTGCTATAACTGATAATCGTTTGTATAAAAAACATTGTAACAATTGTTAGGGTTTACAGTCTTGTAAGTTATTAAAAAAAAATTACATACGTATAACAACATTCATCATAAGCTATGTTCATTAGTTGTTAAATCGTTAGCATAATTTGTTTTATTCACTAACAAACATTGTCTTCATGCACCTGATGACAAAAATAAAGAACACTCACTTTTAAAGTAAAAAAAAAAGTGTGACACATGAATGGATTCCATTAGGGTTCAAAAAGGACTTTTTTGTCTGATTCTAAAATCCAGGCTATACATGGGATTTTTTTATTTATTTAACAAAGTGAATGTTCACTGAAATGATCAATTAATGTTGTACATTTTGTTATTATATATGCATTTATTTATTACATCACACATGCAGTTCATTTTTGAATAATTTATGGTTTAAATGAAGGTAACATTAAATTAGATTATGTGTAACTAATATTTTGTTAGAAGTATATGTATCTGTAAAATGAGCTTAAATTTTGTTACACATATGTTAATACTTTTGTTTTGGTATTTCATATTACATCTTCAAGGTCATGGCTGCATCATATGGATTACCTTCATTTATTGTTGACGTTATCACTGTTAATACTCATTTCCTGGTACGCTTAATGTATATTTTTGTAACAAACATTTATTTTCCATTCATACACTTTAATAAATAAATATGTACTTATAGTTAACTTGTTTATATTCACAGAAATTGCCAAAGAAGTGGGTCGATAGTCACTAAACTAATGACAATCCAATTCATTTGGTGTACATCATTACTGCCAAAGGTTACCAGGCACAGGTTGAAATGAAATGGAAGGGTCATAATCTGCTATTGAAAACAGGCTGGGAACAAATTGTGAAGGATCTAAAAATTAAAGTTCAGGACATTCTTCAAATTACTATGGTTGATGACAGCACATTTGAACTTACGATTTTCAATTATGATCTATGTGAAAAGAATTTCCGAAGAATAGACATCCAAAATTCATTAAATGGTTCGTTGATGTATACAAACAAAAGATGGTAAGTCAACACAATACTTAAACTTACAACTTGACAATGTTGCTAATATGTATAGACTTATGTTATACATATCAAATAATTTGGCACAATTATTTGGTTTATGCAGATTCTTCCAATAAAGTGGGTAAATGCCATATATGCATCTAGATAATTAAATGATGAAGTCTTTATCAACACACCCACAGGTTATATGTAAAACTTGAGATGAAAGATGATGGTATGGACGTTTGGTTTTCTAAAGGATGGACTAAGGTTCTCAAAGATCTTGATATAAGTCCTTTTAACATACTCGTGTTCACTTTTACTGATCAAGATCAATTTGAGATGCTTGTGTATGATTCTGACTTCATTCAAAGACATGTCATCACTTTAGAATCTTCAGACAATGAAGAAGACTTGAAAAAGAGGCGAAGATGTTAAGTGTAAACTGGCGAATCTCAACATATCTTTTGCTACATTAGTATGTAAATTCCAGTACATGTTTGTCGGTTACTTATTTTGTAAGTAGACCAGTATTAGTTACTCAACTCCAACTTTTGTATGTAATATGTGTTACAGTTGATCTATTTTTGGTTGTGTAATCTTAATACAATCTTATCTTTGTTAATCAATTATAGCACTGTATTTTTGGCGCTGAGTCTGTTAATCAATTATTTTGTAAACTATCATTCACGACCGTTACATTCTGATGAAAATAACGTGAAACTGATGGAAATATTCGACTAATGATTGTTTATTCTTAAGGATTCGGAATCATGCATCATCTTTAAGATGCTCCTCATTCGTGTCATTAAATGTTGTAGTAATATTGTCAACGATAATCCCATCTATGTCCCCTCTAACCAATTCAATGCTCACAGTTTCATCAATTTGAGGTCCCATACATGTCTCGCTCTAAAGGTGTGTTTCCACGTCATCAAGAGATGTTTGTTAATCCATTTCATAAGAATCTCTAGGCTTTGTCTTGATAACAACTTTCCATCCTTTGTGAACAATCTTTAACATAATACACTTGTTGTGCTTGACTTGCTAGTATGAACGGCTCTTTATCTTGCTTCAATAGACGAAAATTGAGTATAGTAAACCCATTTTCATCTTCCTTTTGATTTGAACCATTCGAGTTCCTGTCACATCGGAGCAAGACTACTTTTTTGTCAGCACCAATGATTTCTTTTAAAAAACCGTAATATGTTACAGCTCCAACGATAGGATTTTTATCTCTAACATTTGAGAAGCTATTTGTTGTGGCCTCGAGCATTACTCCACTATTCTGCGTTTTCCTTTTCTTCTATGTGTATTTGGTATGAAAATAGTAACCATTAATGATATATCCCTTATATGTTGTCATATACTCAGATGGGTCATTTGCCAAATGCCTTAGATCTTCTAATATTCCGTCTACCCCTTGTTTATGCAGCTTACGAACTTGGTCAAAATAATTTAATATAAGATGAATAATTGGTTACAAATAGATTTTGTTAAATAATAAAACTTAATAAATCTCTAGCTTCTGATAAATGTTAAAATGAGCGTTCTTAATAAATTCCTAACTTAAAAGTAATGAAATTCAAAGTGCTTCTTACATGTTTCCCAAACCAGTTCTCGAAATTACTACTGTGCGTACTGTAACGACCCTGGATTTTATAACGTTTATTTATTAATAATTGTTATTATTAATACTTGTGATTAAACGAATGTATGTTATTATATTTACATGTTGCCATGATTGCCCGTACTTGACTTTAAATTCCCGAAACGTCTTTGTGACATACGTACATTACATGAATAATATTTTTGAATATTATTTACATTCATGATTAAGTTTTATTAATCATTTTGATTAACTATGGATATTAGTTAATTACTTGGGCTTTAATTAGATTTATTTGATAACTACTTGAAACTTGGGCTTTTATTAGTATTAGTGGACTTGAAAGCCCACCCTACTTCTTTAATGGACTTGTTAGCCCACTCAACTTAACTAAATGGACTTAACTAGCCCAACACTCATGCAAGTATCATCATTATGGATTAACTAGTTGGTTTGATACTTAAAGAATCTAGTTACACATCTTCCCCATGCTAGGTCACCTTATATCCATCTTTTTAGTCAAGTGTACACAAGGAACTAGTGGAATTTTTTGGCCTCCCCCTTCCTTTTTCCTGCTGACCGACGGCTCCCATAGGATAGAGGGAGTTAAAAAAAAAAATTTATTACTTCTACTTGCATCCTCTCACAATTAAACACACACTTCAAACTCACTTTTTCCTTTCATCTTTTCTCTCTTTTCTCTCTAAGATTGTAAGTAACAATGCTTATGTTCTTCCTTTTCTTCTTGCTTAAAACCGAACCAAAAGACCTTCATCATCATCATTCTTTTGTTTAATGTTACTTGTTAGTTGTTGTTACTTTGTTACTTGTTGTTTGTTACTTACTAGTTTCAAGAATCAACTCTTTAGTTTGATTCTTCATTTTATCTTGTATTTACAAGACATACATGAACATGAACTTACTAGTTTATGATTCTACTTTATTGTTTCAAAAGAAAGAAAGTTCATGAGTTGAAAGCATACTTGTAATTCATGTTAGTAAACTTTAAAGTTTACTTTCTTAAAGATCAAGACTTAGGCTTGAATCTTCAAAGTATGAAACCCATGAACTTATTTACTTGTCTACTTAGTTTATTTCTTTATATTATGCACTTTAATTTCATGTTTGTTGGTTGTTATTGGTCAAGTGTTACTAGTTAACTTTGATCTCATTTATCTTGAACAAAAGTTAACTTTAAAGGTTCAAGAACATGTAAGTAAGCTTTCTTTAATTATAACTTTGTACACTTATGTTAGATCTAGACTTTTGAGTCTTGGATCTTCAAGATCAAACTAAGAACTATGTTCTACATCTTAAGATCTTGATTTCATAAGTTCACTTTCAAGTTTGTAACTTATTATTAGTTTTAAAGTTCATGTATGTGTTAGATCTAAGACTTTGATGTAACTTTGGTTCATCAAAACACTTGCAACACTTCAGTGAGTTGTGCTCCATGTCTTAGAATTGCACTTGGGTTATGATGGTTAAACCATGGTGAAAATGATGCAAACACATCAACGAATTATACACTTGAAGCTATATGCATCAAGGATGAGAACCATGATAAGCATCGAGCACCAAGAACCACCGGAACCTACTGACCCTACTGTTCTACTGTTTCTGTGTCTGACCTGTATGACCTGGGCTACTGTAATTATGATTTTCAGATATCTATGTTCGATTAGATAACTTTTCATATAGGACTCGTCTTAATCCGAGTTACGGTTTATGATTTATGGCCCTCCGATCGTCACTATGTCCTTTTAACGTTGTGCTGAAAATTCTGACCTACTCGCACTTAGACAGTTGCCACGGTCAAACGAAGATGAGTTTGCTTCTGGTATTTTTACCACACTTAAAGGACTCATATACGGAGCCATGGCCACTGGTCTCACCTTATTTCAGTAGGTATTGAGGCCGTGGTGACTGACTGAAGTCAGCCCTTGTTTTAAACTCTTTTCATGAACGAAACTTACTTTACACCTTTTGTTTAATGATGAATGATGATGATCTTTAAGACCTTATTTACATACTTTTAAACCCATTTGGACGATTTACTGACTTAGTACTATTTGACTTAGGTTGAGGACTTTCCGGACCTACACACTTGCTTATTTCCCGAGTCATACTTTACCGCTACTTTATCATTGTGAGTTATAGCATTCCCTTTTTACTTTAACTTATTTTGGGAACTGAAAATACATGCGGATTTTATGTTTTACATACTAGGCACGAGTACTTAAACTTTATATATGTGTGGGTTATATAACGGCAGAAACATTCCCTTTAGCTCGGTAACGTTTAGTCATTGGTTTTTGTACCGGTGAACGCGAATCTTAGATATGGATCCATAGGGTTTGACATCCCCACTCGGGCTAGTCGCGCTAGCATTTAACGAGTGTTTAATACTTCGTAAACATACGCACTTGCCAAGTGTACTTTCAGGGAGTATAAACGTTAAGTTAGTTACCAAGTGCCCACGGTTAAGCATATACTTTATCATACTGTTTTGAAACGCTCTTTGTAGCACTGAAATCTCGTGGCCTACCTTACATACTGTTATACTTAAACTATAGCTCACCAACCTTTATGTTGACGTTTTTAAGCATGTTTTTCTCAGGTGCTTAAGGTTGATTCCGCTGTGTACTAGTCTTGCCGTAGACACCCGCTGCTCTAGTGTTATCACCGCATGAACTACTTTATCTTGCATTCAAACTTAAATACATTTGAAACTATGTTTTGTAATGACCTAAGGGTTACATACATTTATTTATGCTTGCTATTCGTAGAAGCATACTGTTGGTGTAAAACAATTGACGTCGGCTATGACGTCATCTTTTTATCGTGAATGCAACTTCTTTTATTACAGCATATAGTACTTAACCTTGTAATGATCCTGTTGTTGATGATTCGTACACGATGGTTTTGTCCGGGCCCTCACATTTGGTATCAGAGCATTGGTTGTAGGGAATTAGGTTGCATTAGTGAGTCTAAGACCGACCAAGTAGGATTCACTAATAGGACTAATCTACAACTTGCTAGTTTACGTGTTTCTGCTGAACTTACTGCATGATGCTGCTTACTTTTACTGCTACATGCCGTATGCTACTACATGATTTCACTACTGTATGAAATTACTTGCTTCCGATTGCATGCTACTTCTGTACGATTCGTTATTATTGCCATGCTACTTATTGTTATACATGATTTAAACTATTGGCCTAATACGTGCTTGCTTTATGACTTACTGACATGGAAAAATTTATTTTTCCTTGTTCAGATGTCGGATACTCCACCTGCTATCATTTTGGGCAGTTCTGACTCGTCAGCCACCCCACCTGCTGCTGCTGCCGACACACCGATCCCGCTACCCACGAGTGACCCCGGCGCTTCATCTTCCGGGACTAGCAGCCAGGCGCCTGCCCCAGTGGTTACTTCTAGCGGAGCCCAGGACCATTCGGAGATTCCAGCTCCATCTGCCCCCGGACCCTCAGGATCACAGCCCCGCTCCGGTGAGATTGTGATTCCCGCAGAGTTCGGGGAAGGTCCTTTCCGTAACTGGTATCGCCATTGGTGCCGACGCGCCCCTGATGGACGTCTTATTCCGATCGGACCCGCTAGGTACAGACAGATGATGGCCGCTCAAGGATGGCCAGTTCAGCCACCCGTACAGCCACCACATGATTCGGACGACCCGTCATCCACTGATGCTTCATCCGACGACACCTCCTCAGATGACTCCAGTGATGATGAGGACCCTGCTGATGTATCTATACAGGCACCCTCCACCCCGCCGAAGAAGCGGTACCATTTTGATGGCACCGTCATTCCAAGGGTGAATGGAGGTCGTGCTTTCACTGAAGCATTTGGTCGGCGTCGTAAGGTTGCTGCCCGTAAGCGGCTTGTGCCGTACCCTGCTGACCCACAAGTGCGTAAGGCACCCCGTTACGTACTGACTATTTCTGGAGCCGGAACATCTGCACCCCGTTATGTAATGTCTGCACCACCGACACCACCTGCATCGCCGGCACCACCTGCCCCACCATCTCCCACTGTCGAGGAATTAACAAGGGAGGTGGAGACCCTCCGAGCTCGAGTTGCTGAGCTAGAGGACCAGATGGCCCATGTTGAGGACATCCTTCACCCACCTTCACCGTAGGGCTTTTGTATTTAGATTTCATTATGTAATCTAGTTGTAGTTTTATGTTTCACTTATGTATTGTACGGACTTATTCAGATGTATGAAACTTATTATTATTAATGAATGGAACTTTGCATTATTTAATTCTTACACGACGTTCTATTTACATTACTGTACGATGATTATGTGGTATTTGTACCTAGATGCTTTATTTAATAACATGTGATGTTTTGATTCCATGTTGGTTACTATATACGGTATTATTACTATTTGAATACTGGATTTTGACTTGAGTCAAAAATTTTGTTTAGAACACCATGGCCAATGGACGATCAACATCAACACATACCGCTGTTCAGATCGAAGAAATGATTGCAGAAAGGGTAGCCGCAGCCATTGCGGAAATGCAACCCCAAGCTCCACCACCACCACCACCGGTTATTCAACCCGTTCGAAATGGGTGTACTTACAAGGAATTCCAGAGCTGTAAACCACATAAATTCAGCGGCACTGAGGGACCGGTTGGTCTCACTAGATAGTTCGAGAAGCTAGAATCAGTATTCTGAATTAGCAACTGTTCGGAGGACAACAAAACCAAATTTGCTTCTTGCACGCTATCTGACAGCGCGCTCACGTGGTGGAACACAATGGCACATGCACAAGGAATTGATGAGGCGTATTCTACGCCATGGGTAGAATTTAAGTATTCCATGATTGAGGAGTATTGTCCGAGAACCGAGATACAAAAGATGGAGATGGAATTCATGCAGTTAAAGGCCGTTGGGAACGACCTTGATGGTTACAACAGGAGATTTTTGGAATTAGCCCTGATGTGTTCGACAATGGTCACTCCGGAATTCAAGCGAATGGAAAGGTACTTCTAGGGACTCCCTAAGAGCATTAAGGGAAACGTCACCTCGTCCAAGCCACCAAATGTTCCCGAAGCGATGCGCATGGCGCATACTTTAATGAATCAAATAACCATCG
The DNA here is from genome assembly GCF_046630445.1 of Rutidosis leptorrhynchoides. Lineage (NCBI taxonomy): Eukaryota > Viridiplantae > Streptophyta > Magnoliopsida > Asterales > Asteraceae > Rutidosis > Rutidosis leptorrhynchoides. Next base: position 246,636,097 of record NC_092338.1, on the reverse strand, counting down.
ATGAACGGGAGAAAACTAAGTCTGAAACGGGTACTAGTGAGAAGCGCAAATGGGATAACCACAACAACAACAACAACAGGGGAAGAACCTATGAGCAAAACCCGTCGAAACGACATGAGGGTTTTAGGGGAAACAACAACGGTGGAAATCCCAATCCAAATACCAACACGAACCCGAACTACAAAGGAACCTTACCACAATGCAAGCGGTGCTACAAGCACCATACTGGATATTGTAATGTTGTTTGTGAGAAGTGCCAACGGGCTGGACATGTTGGAAGGGACTGCAAGGTCACCACTATGACGTGGAAGCCGAACACCAACGGGCTGAAGAAGTGTTATGAATGCGGGCAGACGGGCCATTTCAGAAATGATTGTCCAAATAAGCAAAAAGATGGCGGACCACCGCGCGCTAGAGCTTTCAACGTTAATGCAAGGGATGCATGCGAGAACCCGAACTTGGTGACAGGTAAATTCACTATCAACAATCTTTTAGCTTCTGTCTTATTTGATACTGGTGCGGATAGAAGTTATGTATGTAGACATTTTTGCGATAAGATTAATTGGTCATTAGTCCCGTTAAAAGAGAGTATGCTTGTCGAGGTCGCTAACGTAAAACTTGAGAAAGTTGACTATATCAGTCGAGGAGCTATTATCAACATAGCTGGTGCAGATTTCGAAATGGATTTGATACCCATCAAATTGGGAAGTTTTGACGTGATCGTCGGTATGGATTGGTTGAGCAAGATAAGGGCCGATATTATCTGCGGAGATAAAGCTCTTCGTATACCACAAGGAGACGGTGAGCCACTGATCATCTACGGAGAGAGATGTACCTCGAAGCTGAACCTCATTAGTTGCGTGAAAGCGCAAAAGATTATGAAGAAGGGACATCTTGCTGTCCTAGCGCATGTGAAAACAGTAGAACCGAGGTGAAGAGTGTGAATGACGTTCGAATTGTGAACGAATTTTTTGATGTCTTCCCTGAAGAATTGCCTGGATTGCCGCCACTGAGAGCAGTAGAGTTTCAGAACGACTTAGTGCCAGGAGCTGCACCTGTAGCTCGCGCACCTTATAGACTCGCACCTTCCGAGATGCAAAAATTACAGAGTCAACTACAAGAGCTGTTAGACCGTGGATTTATTCAACCAAGTTTCTTGCCTTGGGGCGCACCTGTGTTGTTTGTGAAGAAGAAGGATGGATCCTCCCGTATGTGTATCGACTACCGTGAACTCAACAAATTGACAATCAAGAATCGGTATCCTCTTCCTAGAATTGATGATCTTTTTGATCAACTACAAGGATCGAGTGTCTATTCAAAGATCGATTTGCGATCCGGTTATCACCAGTTGAGGGTGAAGGAAAGTGACGTGATGAAAACTGCATTCAGGACTCGTTATGGTCATTATGAGTTTCTCGTGATGCCATTCGGTTTAACAAATACACCTGCCGTGTTCATGGACCTCATGAATCGTGTCTGCAAGCCGTACCTGGACAAGTTTGTTATCGTCTTCATAGATGATATCCTCATCTACTCCAAGAGTGAAGAAGAACGTGAGCAACACCTCCGACTAGTATTTGAACTCTTGAGACAAGAGCAACTTTACGCCAAATTCTCCAAGTGTGAATTTTGGTTGAAGGAAGTCCAATTTCTAGGTCATGTTGTGAGCGACCAAGGTATCAAAGTTGACCCCGCCAAGATTGAAGCTATCAGCAAGTGGGAGACCCCCACTACTCCAACGCATATTCGCCAATTCCTAGGTCTCGCCGGTTATTACCGAAGGTTTATTGAAGGATTTTCTCTGATTTCGCGTCCTTTGACCGCGCTGACTCACAAGGGCAAGAAGTTCATTTGGGAACCCGCACACGAATCATCATTTCTAACTTTGAAGAAGAAGTTAACCACCGCACCTATCCTATCACTTCCTGAGGGTAGTGACGACTTTGTTGTTTATTGCGATGCGTTGAAAAGTGGTTTTGGTTGTGTACTGATGCAACGATCAAAAGTTATTGCCAATGCCTCTCGAAAATTGAAGATTCACGAGCGGAACTACACTACTCACGATCTTGAACTTGGAGCCGTTGTCTTTGAACTCAAATTGTGGAGACACTATTTGTATGGAACTAAGAGCACTATTTTCACCGATCACAAGAGTCTCCAGCACATCTTCGATCAGAAGCAACTGAATATGAGATAGCGTCGATGGATCGAGATGCTAAACGACTATGATTGTGAACTTCGTTATCATCCTGGCAAGGCCAATGTTGTAGCTGACGCTTTGAGTCGAAAGGAGAGGACGACACCTCTTCGTGTTAGGGCTCTGAACATCACCATCCATTCAAATCTCAATAGTCAGATCAGAGTAGCCCAAGGTGAGGCTCTCAAGGAGGAGAATATATCTCACGAACATTTGAACATACTTGTCTCTCTATTCGAGGTTAGGGAGTCTGGACTTCGATGTTATGCCGGAAGAATTTGGGTACCTCTTTATGGAGATCTGCGAAACCTTATACTTGATGAAGCACACAAATCAAGATATTCGATTCATCCTGGAGTGGGCAAAATGTACCACGACCTTAAAGAACAGTATTGGTGGCCGAATCTTAAGAAGAACATTGCAACTTATGTTGGTAAGTGTTTGACTTGCTCGAAGGTTAAAGCCGAGCATCAGAGACCTTATGGTTTACTTCAACAACCAGAAATCCCACAATGGAAGTGGGAAAGGATAATGATGGATTTTATCACCAGGCTACCAAAGACGGTGGGCGGATACGATACCATCTGGGTTATCGTTGACCGTCTTACCAAATCTGCACACTTTCTAGCGATGAAGGAAACGGATACAATGGAGAGACTTGCTCAACTATACATCAAGGAGCTTGTATCTCGTCATGGTGTACCGTTATCGATCATCTCTTATCGCGATCCCCATTTTGCTTCTAGATTTTGGCGTTCTTTGCAAGAAGCCATGGGAACCCGTCTCGACATGAGTACTTCTTATCACCCACAGACTGACGGGCAAAGTGAACGAACTATTCAGACATTGGAAGACATGTTGCGTGCATGTGTCATCGATTTCGGAAAGGCCTGGGAAAGGCATTTGCCACTCGCCGAATTTTCTTACAACAACAGTTATCACTCGAGCATTAATGCCGCACCTTTTGAAGCGTTGTATGGCCGCAAGTGCTGATCCCCTATTTGTGGGCTGACGTAGGTGAAAAGCAAATCACTGGACCCGAGGTAGTCCATGAAACAACGGAAAAGATTGCTCAGATTCAAGCTAGACTTAAGACTGCCCGCGATCATCAAAAGAGTTATGCCGATCTTAAACATAAGGACTTTGAATTCAACGTTGGTGATCATGTAATGTTGAAGGTTGCACCTTGGAAAGGTGTGATCCGTTTTGGAAAACGTGGAAAGTTAAACCCACGATACATTGGTCCTTTTGAAACCTTGGAACTTGTTGGACCCGTTGCTGACCTGTTGAAATTATGGACCGTGAGGTCAAGACTTTGAAACGCAACAAGATTCCGATCGTCTGGGTACGATGGAATGCCAAACGAGGACCTGAGTTTACTTGGGAGCGAGAGGATCAAATGATGAGGAAGTATCCTCACCTTTTCCCGACTCCTCCATCTACCTCAGCTTAAAATTTTAGGATGAAGTTTTCTTTAACAGGTGGGTAATGTAACGACCCAGAATTTTCCAACGTTTATTTATTAATAATTGTTATTATTAATACTTGTGATTAAACGAATGTATGTTATTACATTTACATGTTGACATGATTGCCCGTACTTGACTTTAAATGCCCGAAACGTCTTTGTGACATACGTACATTACATGAATAATATTTTTGAATATTATTTACATTCATGATTAAGTTTTATTAATCATTTTTATTAACTATGGATATTAGTTAATTACTTGGGCTTTAATTGGATTTATTTGATAACTACTTGAAACTTGGGCTTTTATTAGTATTAGTGGACTTGAAAGCCCACCCTACTTCTTTAATGGACTTGTTAGCCCACTCAACTTAACTAAATGGACTTAACTAGCCCAACACTCATGCAAGTATCATCATTATGGATTAACTAGTTGGTTTGATACTTAAAGAATCTAGTTACACATCTTCCCCATGCTAGGCCACCTTATATCCATCTTTTTAGTCAAGTGTACACAAGGAACTAGTGGATTTTTTTTGCCTCCCCCTTCCTTTTTCCTGCTGACCGACGGCTCCCATAGGATAGAGGGAGTTCAAAAAAAAAATTTATTACTTCTACTTGCATCCTCTCACAATTACACACACACTTCAAACTCACTTTCATTTTCCTCTCATCTTTTCTCCATTTTCTCTCTAAGATTGTAAGTAACAATGCTTATGTTCTTCCATTTCTTCTTACTTAAAAACGAACCAAAAGACCTTCATCATCATCATTCTTTTGTTTAATGTTACTTGTTAGTTGTTGTTACTTTGTTACTTGTTGTTTGTTACTTACTAGTTTGAAGAATCAACTCTTTAGTTTGATTCTTCATTTTATCTTGTATTTACAAGACATACATGAACATGAACTTACTAGTTTATGATTCTACTTTATTGTTTCAAAAGAAAGAAAGTTCATGAGTTGAAAGCATACTTGTAATTCATGTTAGTAAACTTTAAAGTTTACTTTCTTAAAGATCAAGACTTAGGCTTGAATCTTCAAAGTATGAAACCCATGAACTTATTTACTTGTTTACTTAGTTTATTTCTTCATATTATGCACTTTAATTTCATGTTTGTTGGTTGTTATTGGTCAAGTGTTACTAGTTAACTTTGATCTCATTTATCTTGAACAAAAGTTAACTTTAAAGGTTCAAGAACATGTAAGTAAGCTTTCTTTAATTATAACTTTGTACACTTATGTTAGATCAAGACTTTTGAGTCTTGGATCTTCAAGATCAAACTAAGAACTATGTTCTACATCTTAAGATCTTGATTTCATAAGTTCACTTTCAAGTTTGTAACTTATTATTAGTTTTAAAGTTCATGTATGTGTTAGATCTAAGACTTTGATGTAACTTTGGTTCATCAAAACACTTGCAACACTTCAGTGAGTTGTGCTTCATGTCTTAGACTTGCACTTGGGTTATGATGGTCAAACCTTGGTGAAAATAATGCAAACACATCAAATGCATCAAGGATGAGAACCATGATAAGCATCGAGCACCAAGAACCACTGGAACCTACTGACCCTACTATTCTACTGTTTCTGTGTCTGACCCGTACGACTTGGGCTACTGTAATTATAATTCTCAGATATCTCTGTTCGAGTAGATAACTTTTCATATAGGACTCGTCTTAATCCGAGTTACGGTTTAGGATTTATGGCCCTCCGATCGTCACTATGTTCTTTTAACGTTGTGCTGAAAATTCTGACCTACTCGCACTTAGACCGTCGCCACGGTCAAATGAAGATGAGTTTGCTTCTGGGATTTTTACCACACTTAAAAGACTCATAGACGGAGCCATGGCCACTGGTCTCACCTTATTTCAGTAGGTATTGAGGCCGTGGTGACTGACCGAAATCATCCCTTGTTTTAAACTCTTTTCATGAACGAAACTTACTTTACACCTTTTGTTTAATGATGAATGATGATGACCTTTAAGACCTTATTTACATACTTTTAAACCTATTCATACAATTTACTGACTTAGTACTATTTGACTTAGGTTGAGGACTTTCCGGACCTACACACTTGCTTATTTCCCGAGTCATACTTTACCGCTACTTTATCATTGTGAGTTATAGCATTCCCTTTTTACTTTAACTTATTTTGGGAACTGAGAATACATGCGGATTTTATGTTTTACATACTAGGCACGAGTACGTAAACTTTATATATGTGTGGGTTATATAACGGCAGAAACATTCCCTTTAGCTCGGTAACGTTTAGTCATTGGTTTTTGAACCGGTGAACGCGAATCTTAGATATGAATCCATAGGGTTTGACATCCCCACTAGGTCAAACCCACTCGGGCTAGTCGCGCTAGCATTTAACGAGTGTTTAATACTTCGTAAACATATGCACTTTCCAAGTGTACTTTCAGGGGGTATAAACGTTAAGTTAGTTACCAAGTGCCCACGGTTAAGCATATACTTTATCATACTGTTTTGAAACTCTCTTTGTAGCACTGAAATCTCGTGGCCTACCTTACATACTGTTATACTTAAACTATAGCTCACCAACCTTTGTGTTGACGTTTTTAAGCATGTTTTTCTCAGGTGCTTAAAGTTGCTTCCGTTGTGTACTAGTCTTGCCGTAGACACCCGCTGATCTAGTGTTATCACCGCATGAACTACTTTATCTTGCATTCAAACTTAAATACATTTGAAACTATGTTTTGTAACGACCTAAGGGTCACATACATTTATTCATGCTTGCTATTCGTAGAAGCATACTATTGGTGTAAAACAATTGACGTCGGCTATGACGTCATCTTTTTATCGTGAATGCAACTTCTTTTATTACAACATATAGTACTTAACCTTGTAATGATCCTGTTGTTGATGATTCGTACACGATGGTTTTGTACGGGGCATCACACGTACGCTGTATCAAATGCTGACATTCTTTCTTTTTTTCACGCCGAAGAATACTCAGATGTTCTCTACAATGTGTATAGAGTTTGTGACGACCCAAAAATTTCCGAACAAATTTAAACTTTATCTTTAGATTATTCCGACACGATAAGAAAAGTTTGTTAAGTTGAACCTCAAGAATTGTAGACTGTGTTCATACAATCATTTAACCTCGACCAAATTCTAATGATTCACGAACTGTTATATGAACGGATATGATTATAGTTGTATTTGTATATATTATAACTTGAAAACATTAACAAAGTATTAGACGTATAATACTTTACATAAACGTATTTGGTTCAAAATATATATTTCAAAATAATTATCAACAGAATTAGAAGATAATAGCAAACGATTGATTTAACAGTTACATTGAATTATGATTACGAGTCTCTGTTGAGAGGTCCACTATGATTTGAGAAATCTATTCTTTTTAACCCTATTCGGAAATTGGTAAAGTGACTCTACAAATAAGAACAAAGTGTTGTTAACGAAAATTAGTCAAGTGTTAGTAAACATTCCCGTTTAAATTTCAAAAGTATGTTTTACTTTGATTAACTCGTGACCCTTGAATAAATCAACTATTTAGTTTTCATATTAAAAATATTATTTGGTAAAATAACTACTATTATTTAAGACGAGTTAAAATATATAAAACAAACTTTGAAATGTAAGTGGTTATGAAAAACTAAATAGTATATCATTAGAAAAATATTTCAAATATATTTATTATGTACAAATTTACAATTCAAAATAAAAATATATATATTTTTTAACTTAGTCATAAAACGTCCTGATTTAAAATAATATATTTCGATAAACAATGAGTCACTGATTTATAGAAGCAAATGACCACAACGCTCAATTTTATAAGTTACATTTTTTATAAGGTAATTTATTGACGAGTAAGTCAAATTATTAATAAGGGTACATGTCGCGTAACGTAAAAGGCTAGTTTTCTAAACATACGAAAGTGCGCTCGATAAACCGAAAGTGGTACATGAGTCAAGTGACAATGCACGAGTCATTGGAACTAAATTTACACGTCATCTTTGCCCGTGAATATAATATAATATATAATTAATTATATAGATTAAATATTAATTTATATATAATAATAATAATTAATAAGTGTCGGTAGGAAATTTTAACACGTTTATGAGCATGCTTGCTGGAACACACTATAAATGAACTTGTTCGATGCATTACACAAACATACAAAATTCATATATCTTTCCATCTAATTACTTACTACGTATTATATATTTTATTTATATTATTATTATTATTATTATTATTATTATTATTATTATTATTATTATTATTATTATTATTATTATTATTATTATTATTATTATTATTAAGATTATTAATATTAATCTTATTATTATTATTAGTGTTAGTATTATTAGGAGCGATATTATTATTAGTATTATTAGTATTATACATAAAATACTACGACAAGGGGTACGCGCGAGCTATTGCAACATGGGTTTTATGAGCGGGATATGACTAAGGAAATTATGGGTTGTAGCTATGGAGGTGATGGGTATGGTTCATGGGTATGCTCGAGAGGTCAACCTAATGTTTATCGTCTCCGTTGCATCTACGTACCTTTCCTGCAATATTGAATCTCAATATTGATACGTAAGCTCTTATAATTTAATTTTTACATATTAATAGTGTATCCCTGACTAGTGCTCGAGTATATAGGATTATGCATGCTTGTACTTTTGATATTGCCCTTAGATAGGATATGTTAAATCCTGAATTAGTTACACATGCGGTTGAGATAAGGTATAAGATATGCATGTCCTTGGAAAGCTAGCGAAAAATTAAGAACTTTTCATTTAGATATCGAATGGGTTCGATTGTAACACCCCGTCAAAAATCCCTTTAACGGAATGTTAACTCTGGTCCCAGTGCTTGGCTTGACTTCTACGTAACAGCAATATTCTACAGCGGAAGCAATTAATACCTGAGAATAAAACACGCAAAACGGATCAAAAATAATGTTGAGTGAATCTACAGGTTTTAGGTAAACAATACAATGTGTTTAAGAAATACATTTCGAAAACGTTTATTAGTGGAAGACCTCCAAGGTTCAATGTTAAAATTTTGTAGACAACTTCGTGTCCCATTTCAAAAGTTTGTTGACACTACCATGTCAAGTTTCAATCATTTGTAGACAATACCATGTCAAGTTTCAAATATTCGTAGACAATACCATGTCAAGTTTTATCTCATTTTTCGTAAACCACAGTTTTAAATAACGTTGTATAGTATCTGAAAAACAATTATCAGAAAATAGTTTAAGTTCCTTGACCACGAGATTTTACAAGTACAACTCCAAGTTGCGAAACGTTTGCATAATCTATGAGCACCTGAATATTAGCAATGACCCGAGTATAGAATCCACTATACCCGCCTTTACCTCATAAAAATGTTATACACTTGTACGAATGTATTATGTTCAAAGTAAATGCACCATAGTTTTTATAGCAGGTGAGGTTGTCAACCTAACGGATCCGTCCATCTAAATTGTGCCTACACCGATGGTATTTAAAGTATTCAAGCTAGAGGCTTTGTGTACAAACTCAATATGCAGATATAGTACTCGTGTCAATACAAAAAGCATTTGATAATATAAGTATAACAGCGTGTATTCTCATCCCATAAAACATGTAAAAAGCGGGACTGTAGACTCACCTTTGAATAAAGCTCGGATTGAAAAGTGGACAATTTACTTGTACAGTTTATAGTCGAGTAATGCAACCTAAGTATTTGTATTTAGGTTAGTCAGTAAATATTTCTTAAACAAGTGTGGTTTCATAGTATAAGTTATCTTATTGCTCGAATCGACGCGTTTCAAAGTAGAAGTCAACATACAGTCAACTAATTCATGCAAGTGAAACATAGTCAACCGAAGTCAAACCGAAAGTCAAACTTGGTCAAAGTAGTCAACTAAAGTTAACATCAGTAGGTTCATGTCAAATGTTGGTCAACATATCAAACCTAAGTCAAACAACACATTTTAGATCATAATTGGTCAATTTCACAATTTCAGTTTATCGTTGTGCACAAAGTTCATGTACGTGTAGCAAACTTAGCATATTATCTCATAGTACAAAATTCAAGTAAACATGGAAAACTCCAGATCATAAGTATACTCAAAATTTATTCCAAAAAGTCCAGCCAGGGTCTCATACGATAATTAAAAGTCAAGAATCGGAAGGGGTACATTTGGGGTTCACCAAGTCAGTTTCTGACCGCGCACTGATTTGCTTTTAGCTATAACCGGAGTTAGGAACATGAAATTAATACAATACCAGTGGCCATAGTTCACAAACAAGTTAAACTAACACATATCAAAAATCGAGCAATTTTGGTTTAGCCAATTTGTACAGTTTATTCATGCAAATTGAACATTCAGTTTTTCAGCTCAAATCAGAATTTACATAAAGTATGGCCCTATTGTGCCCAATGCATAAGGTTTCAGAGATTGACATAAACTAACAATAAGTCACATATCATGTTAAAATTCATATTCCAGAAGCTTACATGCTCATTAAAAAAACACAATCCACGGAGTATAAAACAGAGAGCAATTTACAGATTCAATTCTAGTTTCGCTAGTCACATTCGCACGCGATTAGCCAAAGATCTAGATACAATTAGCCTATGATATCTACATGAAAGATGAAGTAATTTTTGTGTAGATTTCAAATATGCAAAGATTTAATCACAGAATCTAACACATTTTATCATACAAGGTCATTTTCATGCAAGTGCTGTATAAAACTACTTTTACACTAATTCAAGCATATCTCTGGTTTTACATAAGAAAATGACACGATATCCTAGTGTAAACTGAGTGTTTTTAAATTACCTATCCAATGGTATAAATTTCACAATCCAATTCGTGGTCTATCAAACCCAGATTTCTGATCAATCACAAAAACACAACGTTAATTTCAATTGGCCATAACTTGATCATCCGGAAATGAAATCAAGCGAATCCAAAGCCTAAAATCAATAGTTTTTCGCAAGGAATCTAATTATAATATAATATCATACAATTGAAAAATTAAAATTACTGTACACATCAAATACAAATTCGGTGTTCTCATAAAACAATCAAGACGAGCAATTTATCGCATCTAGTATTCATCAAACATCAAGACTTGAGCAATAGACAACCTAATCCATGAAACCTTAATAACAATCTGATTTTAGAGATTAGAGTTTATGTGTTTATACCTTTGATCACAAAATCGTTTATACAAACGCGTAGAGAACGATGCAAGCAACAATATTGATCAAAGAAGCAAAAACAAGAGATCAAAACTTGGTGGAGAATTGTAGGGATGAAGGTATGAGATTATTTGCTATGTATGGGACTACAATCATAGAGCAAGAATGATAGGAAAAAGAATGGGACATGTTCTCTTGTTACTTAGAAATTAAGAGAATATAGTTAGTGTCCTAAACAACCAAAAGTCAACAAACATGGGCCTAAACTAATAGTCAACGTGCATTGGCTACTCATGGGACCAAGGATGATGAGGTATGAGGTCATGGCCATGTGGCCTCGGGCTCGGGTCTCGGGCTCGTTTTGTGTAAAAGCTCGTTCGCGCGTAGTTCGTTTCGAGTGCCATTAACCGTACCGAATCTCCGGAACGTTAACTAGTCGTTGAAACAAAATCACCGTGTTTAATTCATTAAGTAAATAATAAATTAAATTTCTTTCATAAGTTCAATAATTATTAACAATAATTATTCTATTGTTTTTCTGAGTTCCGTTAACTTAAAAAGTTTTCTAGGCGATTAACTTTAATCGTGTCGTTTCTAGTTTAATTTGTCAACCGAATTAAGTTCACTAATTAATATAACATATTAATTCAAGTAATCCACTAAGGATCAAGTACGCATTTAATTACTTTAAATACGAAAGAGTTTCACGTAGCCACTGTTAACTATTCTGGAAAAAAAATTGGCGTATGAAAATTGTATGATTTAACTAACGATCGTCAAGTATTTAACGAAAGTTTTAACGGAAAAACTCGGGTTGTTACATTACCCACCTGTTATTGAAAATTTCGTCCTGAAATTTGGATGATGGCAGTTATTGATGAAAATAAAATATTTTCGTATCATTAGAAATCCACGTTTCAACGTGAGCTTGAATTCTATAACTAAGTTTGCAAATAAAGTTTATACTTGGCTTGAATAGTTTGTCTTTCCAGACGTAAGCCTTCATACATTCTTTTAATAAAAGAATATGGTCATATACGAGTGTTTCGTCAAATAATATGATAAGATTAAATAATCTTTCAAGATCTCTATACGGATGGACTTCTAAGGTCCGTTCAGTTTCGTAATGAATACGAGTTAAGTGTATAGAATTTCTTATCATCAAGAATATGAATGAAATGATTCGGTTACGTGTAAAAATACGACTGAATATGTCACTAACGGATGTATTGAAGTAATAGTTGTCCGCCTTGACTTTTCGATGTAATCACTATTGAATCTCCTAAATTTAAGGGATTTGAATATAATCGTTTGAAATCTGTGAGATTTGGATCCGGTAATTAAGGAAATTAGAATCCTTTTCTTTTTGATTTAATACGATTATCTTAATCGGCTGACGCGTTGCTATGGTAAAAAGTTTTGATATAAATTAATCATCTCTGCGTCCTTATTTTCTCAACCTCAATCTTCTTACTTTCAAAATTCTATTTTCGAAAATTTTGTGAAGATGCTTCATCCGCTCTTGATTTTCGTTACTATTTTGACTGTGTATACAGTCATTCTTCTTTTTAGTCTACCACCAGAAGAATCTCTGTTCTTCTATAATGCTCTAGGGGTGACAGTATTTTTAATTCTACCACTCCTCTGTTTTTCAATACTTATTGATATAAATGGTTTATGATCTTCCATGTTTGTTGTCTTTTATATTCTGACCTATTTTTCGAAGACTCGTGCTTTTTATCTAAGAAGATCTTCAACTTGTTCTTCTATACATGGTCAAATAATACGGATCAATGGCTGGTGATAATGCAGAAACATTCGCTGTTCATCGTCATAGTATCCGTTTTCACCTTGTTTTCGAATGATCATAATATACATAGTAGAAAGGAAAGGTAATAGCACAATTTGATTTGTCAAATTACCAGAATATCCGAAAAAGACCGAATCATCAAGAAATATATTTCCTTGATATGTTTAGAAGTTAAATAGAATGAAAGAGTTATGTAACATGGTTCATGATGATTGTAAGGTCTGTGAATCATCATCTTCCATTAGAAATTCAGCATGACTTCGGAGCAAGATATTCTCTAAAGATGTCATCGGATCCAGAATTACCTGGATTCTTTGAATATAGGGTTTGGTCCTTGTATTTGTCCTTGGTCTCCTTCATGGTTAGCTCAATCCATTTTTCAGTTCCAAATCTGAGCCTTTTTCAATACGTTATTCTTTATCATCAAACTTTTGGCCATTAAGACCATCTATAGCTTTTGCTGCTTCGTCAGCATTCTCAAGGTTAACGAATCTGAATAGTTGGTTATCAATCCGAGATGGTTTCAAGAGATTTTATTTTTAGATGATTAAACGCTGATTGTAATCGTTAACGGATCTAATGGTTGACGAATAGGCGTTGTTGATTTCAAAAGTAATGAATGATAATTTTGATGTTTTAATGTGATAATTCATCATAGAATACAAATGAATATAATTCATGAATGTAGTGATCTTTAGGAAGATAACACTTGCTAAAGCTTTACTTAGATTCCGATACGTCAAAATCAGAATATGTAGTAGTTGTTCTTTAGTGAACGGATACACATATCTTGTGAGTGTAATTAGTATAGTTACTGATTATTGAATCAGAATTTGAATAATGTATAATGTAACATATTAATGTGAGATATAAATATTTCTCGGGTTTTACCTACCCGTTAAATATTTTTACAATTTACAGTTTGTACAAAAGAGTTTTTAATTACAATCTTTATGAAGATATATATTCGTATATATTCTTCAGATGTAATCATGGGTTTAATGAGTTAATATAATATTAAACTCATTTGATTTACGGTTGAAGATAATCTCCAAAACCTTAGAGATTTCATAATTGTAGCGAAATATTTCGCTAATGAAGTTATGAATCAATACTTCATCGTTCATTGTTTATTGATATACCTCGGTATATGATATTGATGCTCGTGAAGTTCTTGTGAAATTTACAAGGCACGAATAATGTTTTCTAGAAAGTTTCGAGTACATCGAAAATAGAAGTGAAAAATCAAACATGTATTTGAATAATACACTTAGTTTATTATGAAATGGAGTTTATTGTGTTGAAGCAGTGATTAATGATTGTTAAGTCATTAACGAAGGATGTACATCATAGCATATTAGTGATATGATTTAACCAAGTAGTACATACTAGTTAAGATTGACACGTAATAGTTTAGTACGAAAAGATTTATTATTGTTCCAAACCATATATATATAAAGTATACATATATAATTTTTTTTTAGGAAGAATGAGTCAATACATCTTAACTCACAATTACTAATATTCCTTCGTATCTATGGGGTGTATAATGTTGATATCCGAAGTACCGAGTGTGATGTTGAGGTGTGGGATGCGGATGTTGTTGTTGGTGAAGCTGATGCTGTTGGTGGTGATGTTGATGGTACTGGTGGTGTTGGCTATGCTGCTGGTGCTGCTGATGCTCTTAGATTTCGCACCATATTCTCCAGAGCCACTACTCGAGCGCGAAGCTCGTTGACTTCTTCTACTATTCTGGGATGATTGGCGGTTCGGACAAGTGGATGAATAAGATCTAGAATTCTGGATATTAGATATTCGTGGCGGGATATCCTGGAAATGAGGGTGAAAATGGTGTTCCGGATTGGTTCTCCAGTAAGTGCTTCAGGTTCTTCACCAAGAGGTGAATTCGGTTGGTGGAAGGGAGCGCCTTCTTCTCGCCTCCATTGATTAAGTCGACTACGAACCCACCCCCAATTCATCCAGAAAAGATGATGCCTAATAGGTTCGTTCGTTCCGGTTACGCTGTCCATGGAGCTCGAGGAATCAGATGAGAAATCCATATTATGTGTTTGGAATAGGGTTTGATATGAATTGAGTGTTGGATGCTATGTTTGTCTCCTTGAATACGTGTATATATAGCAAAAGATTTCCGTAATTTACGGAAGAAATTTAGTAAAAGTGTTAGACAAAGTCTATTGGGATAGTTATGATAAGAAATGATTTGCCTATACTAAAATAATGGCAGTATGATGTCGGTGGATCAAAAATGATAAGCATTGAGAAGTAGTGATCAGTCGTGACTAGCAGTGAGAGGCGGCGTTGAGTAGTAGTAAGCAATGATAAATAGCAAGGAGTAGTGGTATAAGATGATGAGTATGTCCAGGCAGTGTCTTCGTAGTGCCAAGTAGAAATCAGGGGTGATGGACAGTGTTGGGTAGTGACGAATTGTGACGTGATTACACGCTCCTTATAGGTTATAATAACAATTAAATCGTACGGTGTAATTTTCTACTCATATTTGAAATTAAACGATTTATGTTCTAAACGGTATTTATCCAAGTAACCTACTTGACTCGCTCCCAATTCCTTATTTTGTGATGTCGGAACTTCAATATGAGTTACCGTAATGTAATCCCGGTCATTACATTACGCTATCTCACATTTCCATTCGACATAACTCCATAAGTTCAAGATGGCGTAATCAACTTAATTTAGGTAAATCTCGCGTCACGTGTACGTATGTGATTTGTAGTATAACGTTTAGTTCAAGTCCATATCATATGGGTATAGGGTGTATATGTACGTAATGTAATGTGTAGCCCTACATGTCGTATTGTGAAGCAAGTAGTGCATGTATGGTGTATAAAAGTCATCCAAGACACACGACTATAGTCTAGACTTCACTAATGCGCCCTACGGTTAGACACACTAATGTATCCTAGTTCCCTATAGCCAAAGCACTGATACCAAAGTGTAACACCCCGTCAAAAATCCCTTTAACGGAATGTTAACTCTGGTCCCAGTGCTTGGCTTGACTTCTACGTAACAGCAATATTCTACAGTGGAAGCAATTAATACCTGAGAATAAAACACGCAAAACGGATCAACAATAATGTCGAGTGAATCTACAGGTTTTAGATAAACAATACAATATGTTTAAGAAATACATTTCGAAAACGTTTATTAGTGGAAGACCTCCAAGGTACAATGTTAAAAGTTTGTAGACAACTTCGTGTCCCATTTCAAAAGTTTGTTGACACTACCATGTCAAGTTTCAATCATTTGTAGACAATACCATGTCAAGTTTCAAATATTCGTAGACAATACCATGTCAAGTTTTATCTCATTTGTTCGTAAACCGCAGTTTTAAATAACGTTGTATAGTATCTGAAAAACAGTTATCAGAAAATAGTTTAAGTTCCTTGACCACGAGATTTTACAAGTACAACTCCAAGTTGCGAAACGTTTGCATAATCTATGAGCACCTGAATACTAGCAATGACCCGAGTATAGAATCCACTATACCCGCCTTTACCTCATAAAAATCTTATACACTTGTATGAATGTATTATGTTCAAAGTAAATGCACCACAGTTTTTATAGCGGGTGAGGTTGTCAACCTAACGGATCCGTCCATCTAAATTGTGCCTACACCGATGGTATTTAAAGTATTCAAGCTAGAGGCTTTGTGTACAAACTCAATATGCAGATATAGTACTCGTGTCAATACAAAAAGCATTTGATAATATAAGTATAACAGCGTGTATTCTCATCCCTGAAAACATGTAAAAAGCGGGACTGTAGACTCACCTTTGAATAAAGCTCGGATTGAAAAGTGGGCAATTTACTTGTACGGTTTATAGCCGAGTAATGCAACCTAAGTATATGTATTTAGGTTGGTCAGTAAATATTTCTTAAACAAGTGTGGTTTCATAGTATAAGTTGTCTTATTGCTCGAATCGACGCGTTTCAAAGTAGAAGTCAACATACAGTCAACTAATTCATGCAAGTGAAACAAAGTCAACCGAAGTCAAACCGAAAGTCAAACTTGGTCAAAGTAGTCAACTAAAGTCAACATCAGTAGGTTCATGTCAAATGTTGGTCAGCATATCAAACCTAAGTCAAACAACACGTTTTAGATCATAATTGGTCAATTTCACAATTTCAGTTTATCGTTGTGCACAAAGTTCATGTACATGTAGCAAACTTAGCATATTATCTCATAGTACAAAATTCAAGTAAACATGGAAAACTCCAGATCATAAGTATACTCAAAATTGATTCCAAAAAGTCCAGCCAGGGTCTCATACGATAATTAAAAGTCAAGAATCAGAAGGGGTACATTTGGGGTTCACCAAGTCAGTTTCTGACCGCGCACTGATTTGGTTTTAGCTATAACCGGAGTTAGGAACATGTAATAAATACAATACCAGTGGCCATAGTTCAAAAACAAGTTAAACTAACACATATCAAAAATTTAGCAATTTTGGTTTAGCCAATTTGTACAGTTTATTCATGCAAATTGAACATTCAGTTTTTCAGCTCAAATCCGAATTTACATAAAGTATGGCCCTATTGTGCCCAATAAATAAGGTTTCAGAGATTGACATAAACTAACAATAAGTCACATATCATGTTAAAATTCATATTACAGAAGCTTACATACTCATTCAATAAACACAATCCACGGAGTATAAAACAGAGAGCAATTTACAGATTCGATTCTAGTTTCGCTAGTCACATTCGCACGCGATTAGCCAAAGATCTAGATACAATTATCCTATGATATCTATATGAAATATGAATTAATTTTTGTGTAGATTTGAAATATGCAAAGCTTTAATCACAGAATCTAACACATTTTATCATACAAGGTTGTTTTCATGCAAGTACTGTATAAAACTACTTTTACACTAATTCAAGCATATCTTTGGTTTTACATAAGCAAATGACACAATATCCTAGTGTAAACTGAGTGTTTTTAAATTACCTATCCAATGGTATAAATTTCACAATCCAATTCGTGGTCTATCAAACCCAGATTTCTGATCAATCACAAAAACATAACGTTAATTTCAATTGGCCATAACTTGATCATCCGGAAATGAAATCAAGCGAATCCAAAGCCTAAAATCAATAGTTTTTCGCAAGGAATCTAATTATAATATAATATCATACAATTGAGAAATTAAAATTACTGTACACATCAAATACAAATTCGGTGTTCGCATAAAACAATCAAGACGAGCAATTTATCGCATCTAATATTCATCAAACATCAAGACTTGAGCAATAGACAACCTAATCCATGAAACCTTAATAACAATCTGATTTTAGAGATTAGAGTTTATGTGTTTATACCTTTGATCACAAAATCGTTTATACAAACGCGTAGAGAACGATGCAAGCAGCAATATTGATCAAAGAAGCAAAAACAAGAGATCAAAACTTGATGGAGAATTGTAGGGATGAAGGTATGATATTATTTGGTGTGTATGGGACTGTAATCATGGAGCAAGAATGATAGGAAAAAGAATGGGACATGTTCTCTTGTTACTTAGAAATTAAGAGAATATAGTTAGTGTCCTAAACAACTAAAAGTCAACAAACATGGGCCTAAACTAATAGTCAACATGCATTGGCTACTCATGGGACCAAGGATGATGAGGTATGAGGTCATGGCTATGTGGCCTCAGGCTCGGGTATCGGGCCCGTTTTGTGTAAACGTTCGCGTGTGGTTCGTTTCGAGTGCCATTAACCGTACCGAATCTCCAGAACGTTAACTAGTCGTTGAAACAAAATCATCGTGTTTAATTCATTAAGTAAATAATAAATTAAATTTCTTTCAAAAGTTCAATAATTATTAACAATAATTATTCTATCGTTTTTCTGAGTTCCGTTAACTTAAAAAGTTTTCTAGGCGATTAACTTTAATCGTGTCGTTTCTAGTTTAATTTGTCAACCGAATTAAGTTCACTAATTAATATAACATATTAATTCAAGTAATCCACTAAGGATCAAGTACGCATTTAATTACTTTAAATACGAAAAAGTTTCACGTAGCCACTGTTAACTATTCTGGAAAAAAAAATTGGCGTATGAAAATTGTATGATTTAACTAACGATCGTCAAGTATTTAACGGAAGTTTTAACGGAAAAACTCGGGTTGTTACATCGATGAACGTATTAGAAGTTATAGTCAATTGAATTTTTGTATTATTATTAAAAATGATTATTATTATCGTCGTTATTATCATCGTTCTAGTTTTATCTTATTATTATTATTATTACTATCTTTATCAATAAAAGGGATTTATCATTAAAAATTGTTATTTTTATTTTTATTACTATCGTTATTATCGTTAAAGTTATAATTAGTATTATTATTATTATCTAATTATTATTATTATTATTATTATTAGTATTATTATTATTATTATTATTATTATCATCATCATTATTAATATATATATTATTATTTAAAAATGGCTATTGTTATTGTTATTGTTATTATTATATTATCATTAAAATAATTATTAGAATTATCGTTAATAATGTCATAGTAATTATCATTATTAGTATTATTGTAATTAAAAAATAATATTAGTAACACCTAATTATTTTGATTACTATTATTATCATTATTATGAACACGATATAAAAGCCAATTAAAAGCTATTAAACGAAACGATTAGGAAATAATGAGTAACAGTATCATGATGAAATTAAAATATTATAAGGTATTGATTTAGATAAAATTATCGTTCTTATTATTTTTATCATAACTATTATTATTAAAAGTATCGTTAGTATTAAAACTATCAATTTAACAAAAATTATTATTTTAATAGAAATGTCATTATTATTATAAAATATCATTATTATTATAATTTTAAATAGAATTGTTATATTAAAAAGTATCGTAAATATTAAAGTTATCATAATTAGAATTATCATTTTATCATAATGTCATCTTAGTAATTATAAATATTGATATTTTTTTCTTTAGAATAATAATAATTATTATTACAAAATAATACAACATTTACTTACTATTATTATAGATATATTTTATCAAATAAATATGTGATACAAACATATTTTACTACGTGTAATAAAATATCTTTAATAATACCTATCATATTATCTTTATAATATTAAATGAACTCTATAAATTTTATTACTTAATATATATAAAAGTATATTTTATTATATAATTTTTAATATAAAATTTTATTTATTAATAAATGAATTATATTATTTACTCTAGTAAATCTTTTAAAAATATTTAAAAATATAAAACGACGATATTTAAACTATATATTAATCATGTATAGATTTTTGGTAATTATTTTGAATCAAATTGACTTTTGTTGACTTTTGCATAATAGACTCGAGCATTAGGATTGTGGTACACTATGACCTGACCTAAATTGCTATACAAATATTGACCAACATATAAATCTATCCTATATAATAAAAGGGAGTTTATGCTTAGGTCATTAGATGCTAAATAAGATTGTAACATGTGCTTATAAAGGTTGTAAATGATAATTTCATGATGTCATTATTCTTCCACTAAAAACAATTAATTAATAATTAATTAATAAAAAATCAATACAAATAAGATCACTATACGGATACTCATTATCCACATAAAATAGTGCACTCTTTTTTCAGGCAAATACTGTGCTCTTTTAATTTCCTAAGCACTTTTTTGACCACATGTAAAATTTGAAATTTAAATTCAGAGATTATCAAAGATAGGGGTGTTCATCGGTTCGGTTTTCGGTTTGTTCGGTGTATTCAGTTCGGTGTATTCGGTTTTGAAATTTTTTTGAGCAAAACCGAAAACCGAACCGAAAACCGAATTCAAAGTTGAAACCTAACCGAACCGAAAACCGAATTCAAATTCGGATTCGGTTCGGTTTTTGGTTAAAACCAAATATTATGAAAAATTTGAGGACGATGGTAGTTTATTCTTGGCATTACTAATGTCTTAGTTATTTACAACCTAAAACAATGACATACTATTTAATTATCAAGAATTCGATGATTTATTAATATTTACAGCTTAATTATGACGTTTACTGCTTCTATTATTAAAAAGAAGAACATAATAATTTGAGTAACATAATTATAATATGAGCTACCAAATCGTCATATTGGTGAAAAACTATTTTATTGATTGGATCTCAAATTATAATGACCTTAAAAGATAAATATACAAATTAAATATATAAAAATTTTGAATTCGGTTTTGAATTTGGTTTTCGGTTAAACCGAATTCAGAAGTTTCAAAAACGAACACCGAACCAAAAACCGAATTCAAATTCGGTATTGGTTTTGACTCGATCCGAAAACCGTTTTTCAAATTCGGTTTGGTTTTTTCCGGTTTGGTTTCGGTTTGGTGTTCGGGTAAAACGATTTCAAACCAAATACTAACCACCCCTAATCAAAGAGACTCTCTACTAAACCCTTTACCAATCACGATGGATCAACATTACCTCCCAGATTAATCACATGAGAGATTATCCTAACATCCTATTTCAATTGGTTAATGATTTTGTACATTGATTCCGCTATCGATCTTGATCTTATATCACGATTCTTATATCTTTTTAGGTGTTAGTAGATGCATTTTGATCAATGATGATGGTAAACCATTAGAAGAATGAAGAAGGGTCATATTAAAGGAAGCACATGGAATGTGCTCGATGAAATGTCCCAAAGAAATTTAATTTCACGGTACCGCTAACTTTAAGTATGATGATGATTTACCTTTTTTTTATGTAATTATGTCCTTTAATTTGGATTTAATTTGTGTATTTTGGATTTTGGAGAATGATGTGTCTCTTCTTTTATGCGCAGATGGTATATGAAGAAATGAAGGGGGAATTGGTTTTAGTCCTGGGTATGGTGAGCATTTTTTTATGGCGCTAATTGTATATTTTTTTATTTTTTTATTTTCTCTGAAAGGCTTTTTAGTGGAGTATTTTTTAACAACGTTTTTGTTGGATGTTGATAAATATGGTTTCTTTTGTCGCTAACTCGGACTATTGCTTCCTAAACCTTTTTATAGTTGATTAAACGATAAGTTTCTATATATTAGAACACTAAATTTGATTGTTATTTGTATAACTGACTTATATCCAGCATACATATTGACAGGTATAAACTACAAGTTGTTGGTTATGTGTGTTCTCAAAATTCCCTACATACGTGTCCTGTATAAATATTGGCGTATGAATTTTTCCATGTAAATAATGAATAATATAACTTTCACTATTGCAAGATGTAGAAAACGCTCTTGCTGCAAAACAAACATTCTGTTGTTATTTTTGGTAGTTTAGTTTAAGTTTTTGTTAAATTTGTATTTTGTAGGTGTCATTTAAGTTCAATATGATGGGCCATTACTATTATTTATATTTTAATTTTTGGTAGTTTAGTTTAATTTTTTGTTAAGTTTGTATTTTGTAGGTGTCATTTAAGTTCAACATGATGGGCCATTACTGAATTAGAGACCACTGACATTTTTTTTAATTAAAAATAAAGGAAACACAAACGGTACATGTGTCGCAAAATGTTGCAATATTCGTTGAAATCAATAAATGTATGAATAAAATCACTATAATGAAAGTAACCCATCAATATATGTATTCGAAATTGTTATTAACTGTACAAAAGTGTTTTTCAGTTTTCATCATATGCACATGCTACATTATGTTTTCGTCCTTTGCATATTTTTCAGTTTTGGGTCTCTCATGTACATTTTGGCCCATTTAACTGTTTCGCATATATTCAATGTATGTTGGATTATCTAATGGGTGAAGCTATTTCATGTATGGCTCCCCACATCGTATATGGAAAAAAGAAGGAATGAAGGACCGATTGTTGTTGAATCTTTCTATTTCAGCTATATGTGTTAGAGGTTGTGAAACTTCACGACATTATCTCCTTTGTTGCAGACGGGTAACATAATTATTTAACTGTTATTTGTTGAATTTCGGAGCAAAGGTATATAATATATGATTTTTTTGGAAATGTATTTGATTGATTCATTCGTTAAAGGTTTGATTAGGTGATTTTAAAGTTGTTCTTTTTAATTTGTTAATATTTATGTTTGTATGATGAGCTTTCTATATTTAGGAACTGACCAGCATTTGTGCAGGTTCCATGTACACGTGCATTAGATTAAGCCATAAATCATAACTTCTCAAGAGTTTAACATCTAAAAAAATAAGTAAGTTGACACAAAACTCATAACAAAATGTCAAAGTTTTATAGTATCCTTCTCTTAGTATTTCAACAGACTTTCATTAGAATTGGGTAAGGTTCTGTATAGTAATATTTTGCAAAAAGATGTGCTTGATGAAGCAAAATGGGTATGGTTTTTCCCAAAGTAATTGACTCATAGCTATAATGTTTTTATGATGGTAGTGTCATAGCTTTGAAAAAGCTAAGCTTCAATAATAATATAAGTTTTTGGAGAAAATGGATAGTGACCATCCACTGAGTCACTACTACATATACAATTTTTTATAACTGTGAATGAAAATATTGTTTGTTGAATTTGTCTTAATACAGGGGCGGAACTTGAACCCGACCACAGATTGGGCGGATCTAAAAACTTATTAAATTTTTCATTATAGCTGAGGCAAACACTAATAAAAACCTTATTTTTAGTAAAAAAAAATAAAAATTTAGTGTAAATTTTTTAAAACAAAATCCAGCTGGGCCCTGCCTCCACTATCCTCCGCCACTGTCTTAATATACTGTTGGTCATAGTTCATACAACTTAGTAGTGATTATTTTCTTTTGTTGAATCATTTAATTACGACTGGAAAGTTTTTTAATATTCGATATATATTATGTTGATTTTAGATTAAAATTTACCAAGTTTGATTATGCAATTTTGACCCATAAATTGTTTTAAAATGCAAAGATGGAAAGATTGATGCTGAAGTCAAATTCATTGGAACTATGAGCATGAGAGCGTAGCAAATTGTGGAAGTTAGAATACAACCAGTTAATTATCGTTTGTTTTATGATGTCTTTTTGTTAACTTTGTATAAAATGCATATGTTTTCATCCACTATCCATCTTACTGGAGTTACTAGACCATCCACTTTGCTAATTCTATGCAATATGATCATGAATGAGTTATATTATTACTACATTAATATTTTTGTATTAAGGTATCAATCTATCGTAATGGATTTTAACCAAACCCGTGAATTCACGGGTCACTTAACTAGTATATATACTTAATTTAGGTTTGTGAATCTGAGGCCAACCTTGCACTTGTTCAATGATGTTATATGTATTTTTACTACGAAATACAGTATGGTGAGTTTCATTTGCCTTTTTACCCATTATATTTTTGGGCTGAGAATACATGCGCAATTTTTATAAATGTTTTACGAAATAGACACAAGTAATTGAAACTACATTATATGGATGAATGATCGAAGCCGAATATGCCCCTTTTGCTTGGTAACCTAAGAATTAGTAAATCGATCTACTAATTGACGCGAATCCTAAAGATAGATCTATTGGGCCTAACGAACCCCATCCAAAGTACCGGATGCTTTAGTACTTCGATGTTGGTTTTATCATGTCCGAAGGATTTCCCGGAATGATAGGGGATATTCTTATATGCATCTTGTTAATGTCGGTTACCAGGTGTTCACCATATGAATGATTTTTGTCTCTATGCATGGGACGTATATTTATGAGAACTGGAAATGAAATTCTTGTGGTCTATTAAAATGATGAAAATGAATTATTATGATAAACTAATGAACTCACCAACCTTTTGGTTGATACTTTAAAGCATGTTTATTCTCAGGTATTAAAGAAATCTTCCACTGTACATTTGCTCATTTTAAAGATATTACTTGGAGTCTTTCATGGCATATTTCGTAGAACGTTGCATTCGAGTCATTGAGTTCATCAAAGATTATTATTAAGTTAATTTATAGTTGGATAGTGGATATTATGAAATGGTATGCATGCCTGTCAATTTTCGATGTAAAGAAAGTTTGTCTTTTAAAAACGAATGTAATGTTTGTAAAATGTATCATATAGAGGTCAAATACCTCGTGATGTAATCAACTATTGTGATTCGTTTATAATGTATATGAACGGGTCCTTTCAGTTGGTATCAGAGCAGTAGTCTTAGCGAACCAGGTCTGCATTAGTGTGTCTAACTGATAAGTCGTTAGGATGCATTAGTGAGTCTGGACTTCGACCGTGTCTGTATGTCAAAAGTTTTGCTTATCATTTCTAGTCGGAAATCATCTGCTTACCATCCTTAGGAAATTACCTGCTTATCATTATTAATCTAGACACGTCTTGCTACATTAATTGCATGAGTAGTGTATAGACAAAATTCATATCTTAGCGTATCTGCTAAATCATATCTTATCGTATCTGTTGTAGTGACCCGAACTTTTCCATGTTTATATATATTAATTGAGATTGATGTTTACATGATTAAATGTTTCCAACATGTTAAGCAATCAAACTTGTTAAGACTTGATTAATTGAAATAGGTTTCATATAGACAATTGACCACCCAAGTTGACCGGTGATTCACGAACGTTAAAACTTGTAAAAAAACTATATGATGACATATATATGGTTATATATATAGTTAACATGATATTATGATAAGTAAACATATCATTAATTATATTAACAATGAACTACATATGTAAAAACAAGACTACTAACTTAATGATTTTGAAACGAGACATATATGTAACGTTTATCGTTGTAACGACATTTAATGTATATATATCATATTAAGAGATATTCGTACATCATAATATCATGATAATATAATAATTTAAAATCTCTTTTGATATTATAAACATTGGGTTAACAACATTTAACAAGATCGTTAACCTAAAGGTTTCAAAACAACACTTACATGTAACGACTAACGATGACTTAACGACTCAGTTAAAATGTATATACATGTAGTGTTTTAATATGTATTTATACACTTTTGAAAGACTTCAATACACTTATCAAAATACTTCTACTTAACAAAAATGCTTACAATTACATTCTCGTTCAGTTTCATCAACAATTCTACTCGTATGCACCCGTATTCGTACTCGTACAATACACAGCTTTTAGATGTATGTACTATTGGTATATACACTCCAATGATCAGCTCTTAGCAGCCCATGTGAGTCACCTAACACATGTGGGAACCATCATTTGGCAACTAGCATGAAATATCTCATAAGATTACAAAAATATGAGTAATCATTCATGACTTATTTACATGAAAACAAAATTACATATCCTTTATATCTAATCCATACACCAACGACTAAAAACACCTACAAACACTTTCATTCTTCAATTTTCTTCATCTAATTGAACTCTCTCAAGTTCTATCTTCAAGTTCTAAGTGTTCTTCATAAATTCCAAAAGTTCTAGTTTCATAAA
Organism: Rutidosis leptorrhynchoides; assembly: GCF_046630445.1. NCBI lineage: Eukaryota > Viridiplantae > Streptophyta > Magnoliopsida > Asterales > Asteraceae > Rutidosis > Rutidosis leptorrhynchoides. The sequence continues at coordinate 246,609,937 of NC_092338.1, read as the reverse complement.
ATCAAGAATACTTTCAAGTTTGCTAGCTCACTTCCAATCTTGTAAGGTGATCATCCAACCTCAAGAAATCTTTGTTTCTTACAGTAGGTTATCATTCTAATACAAGGTAATAATCATATTCAAACTTTGGTTCAATTTCTATAACTATAACAATTTTATTTCAAGTGATGATCTTATTTGAACTTGTTTTCGTGTCATGATTTTGCTTCAAGAACTTTGAGCCATCCAAGGATCCATTGAAGCTAGATCCATTTTTCTCTTTTCCAGTAGGTTCATCCAAGGAACTTAAGGTAGTAATGATGTTCATAACATCATTCGATTCATACATATAAAGCTATCTTATTCGAAGGTTTAAACTTGTAATCACTAGAACATAGTTTAGTTAATTCTAAACTTGTTCGCAAACAAAAGTTAATCCTTCTAACTTGACTTTTAAAATCAACTAAACACATGTTCTATATCTATATGATATGCTAACTTAATGATTTAAAACCTGGAAACATGAAAAACACCGTAAAACCGGATTTACGCCGTCGTAGTAACACCGCGGGCTGTTTTGGGTTAGTTAATTAAAAACTATGATAAACTTTGATTTAAAAGTTGTTATTCTGAGAAAATGATTTTTATTATGAACATGAAACTATATCCAAAAATTATGGTTAAACTCAAAGTGGAAGTATGTTTTCTAAAATGGTCATCTAGACGTCGTTCTTTCGACTGAAATGACTACCTTTACAAAAACGACTTGTAACTTATTTTTCCGACTAGAAACCTATACTTTTTTTGTTTAGATTCATAAAATAGAGTTCAATATGAAACCATAGCAATTTGATTCACTCAAAACGGATTTAAAATGAAGAAGTTATGGGTAAAACAAGATTGGATAATTTTTCTCATTTTAGCTACGTGAAAATTGGTAACAAATCTATTCCAACCATAACTTAATCAACTTGTATTATATATTATGTAATCTTGAGATACCATAGACACGTATACAATGTTTCGACCTATCATGTCGACACATCTATATATATTTCGGAACAACCATAGACACTCTATATGTGAATGTTGGAGTTAGCTATACAGGGTTGAGGTTGATTCCAAAATATATATAGTTTGAGTTGTGATCAATACTGAGATACGTATACACTGGGTCGTGGATTGATTCAAGATAATATTTATCGATTTATTTCTGTACATCTAACTGTGGACAACTAGTTGTAGGTTACTAACGAGGACAGCTGACTTAATAAACTTAAAACATCAAAATATATTAAAAGTGTTGTAAATATATTTTGAACATACTTTGATATATATGTATATATTGTTATAGGTTCGTGAATCAACCAGTGGCCAAGTCTTACTTCCCGACGAAGTAAAAATCTGTGAAAGTGAGTTATAGTCCCACTTTTAAAATCTAATATTTTTGGGATGAGAATACATGCAGGTTTTATAAATGATTTACAAAATAGACACAAGTACGTGAAACTACATTCTATGGTTGAATTATCGAAATCGAATATGCCCCTTTTTATTAAGTCTGGTAATCTAAGAATTAGGGAACAGACACCCTAATTGACGCGAATCCTAAAGATAGATCTATTGGGCCTAACAAACCCCATCCAAAGTACCAGATGCTTTAGTACTTCGAAATTTATATCATATCCGAAGGGTGTCCCGGAATGATGGGGATATTCTTATATATGCATCTTGTTATTGTCGGTTACCAGGTGTTCACCATATGAATGATTTTTATCTCTATGTATGGGATGTGTATTGAAATATGAAATCTTGTGGTCTATTATTACGATTTGATATATATAGGTTAAACCTATAACTCACCAACATTTTTGTTGACGTTTTAAGCATGTTTATTCTCAGGTGATTATTAAGAGCTTCCGCTGTCGCATACTTAAATAAGGACAAGATTTGGAGTCCATGCTTGTATGATATTGTGTAAAAACTGCATTCAAGAAACTTATTTTGTTGTAACATATTTGTATTGTAAACCATTATGTAATGGTCGTGTGTAAACAGGATATTTTAGATTATCATTATTTGATAATCTACGTAAAGTTTTTTTAAACCTTTATTGATGAAATAAAGGTTATGGTTTGTTTAAAAATGAATGCAGTCTTTGAAAAACGTCTCATATAGAGGTCAAAACCTCGCAACGAAATCAATTAATATGGAACGTTTTTAATCAATAAGAACGGGACATTTCAGTTGGTATCCGAGCGTTGGTCTTAGAGAACCAGAAAATTTGCATTAGTGTGTCTTATCGAGTTTGTTAGGATGCATTAGTGAGTCTGGACTTCGACCGTGTTTTCTTTAAAAATGATGGCTTAACATTTTTGTTGGAAACTATATATTTTTAACATATGAATATTATGTGATATATTAATCTCTTAACGTGTTTGATATTATGTGATAGATGTCTACCTCTAGAACAAGTCCCATTGACTCACCTAATAATAATGAAGAGTCAAATGTAAATTGGAATGATTTGTGGACTGATTCACAAGTTCCCGAAGAGGAACCGGAAGAAGAGTCGGAACCGGAAGAAGAATCGGAACCGGAAGAAGAATCGGAACCGGATGAAGAAATAGAACCGGTGGGGGAAATAATAAAACGGTTAAGTAAAAGAAAATCCTCAACCAACCGACCAATGTTAATTATGGTCAATGGTGTTTCCGCCAAGGAAGCAAAATATTGGGAGGATTACCAATTCTCCGATGAATCGGATTCTGACGAGAATTCCGATGATGTTATAGAAATTACCCCAACTGAATTTAAAAAGGCAAAAGAAAATAATAAGGGAAAGGGCATAAAAATAGAGAAATCTAATTCCAACCCCGATGAACTTTATATGTATCGTCAACCCCCGAAGTCCTTAAGTTGTAACAATGACCCGGGAACCTCTAAACCACCAGGTTTTTCTAAACCAATGTGGACAACGACGGCTCGTATTAGGGGAACATCATATATCCCTAGAAACTTGGCAAAACGAACCAAAACCGAAGAAGAAGAAACGAGCGAGTCGGAATAAGATAGTTGTATTCGTGTGGTGTAATATATGGAATATAGTGTTCTTATGCTTTATGATATATGTAAAAATTGCTTGTATTAATAAGTATTTTTTTTATGAATCTAACTCTTGTCTATTTTACAGTTTAAAAACACAAAATGGATAGACAACCCAATATTTTAAGAGACCTACCCGGAGACATGATTGATGAAATCTTGTCCAGAGTCGGCCAGAATTCTTCGGCACAACTATTTAAGGCGAGATCAGTTTGTAAGACATTCGAAGAACGTTCCAAGAATGTCTTGGTTTATAAGAGACTTTCGTTTGAAAGATGGGGGATATCACATTGGGAAACCCATAAGTTACGATGTGTTTACTTTGACGCATATATTGCGGGGAACCCAAATGCTATTTTACGCAACGGGTTAAGAAATTATTTTGACTCAATATATCCGAATATTGGACTTCGTGATTTAGAAAAAGCGGCTAACATGCAACATAAAGAAGCATGTTATGCTTACGGATTAGTAATGTTCGCTTCTCACCAAAGTGAGAACAAGAACATCGGGCTACAACTATTAAACAAAACGTTTCCACAAGTGACGGAGTCGGTAATTGGGGTAAGAAATGAGGTTTTTAGATTATTACGGGACTGTTGGACATTACGTAACCCTCGTCCCTTTGATGACGTTACAACACGCTGTCTTATCAACGGCCATAACGGTTATGTTGCACAAGACCAAGGATGGGAAGTAGTCCTAGTAAAACCAGAATGCATGACTTGTTTCTGGACGTATGAATTACGTGTCTTTATTGCCTTTGCCGAACGACTTGTGTACTAGCTAGAATTGTCTTCACAACTATCTTGTATCAAAGTTATTGTGTGCTATATTTCATGCTTTATGTAAAATAAGCGGTATTGTAAGTTTGTAAAATATTGTATAAAAGTTTGAAAGCGAAATATTATTACAATCAGTTTTTCATATAGAATTGTAGTAGTTGAATTGTATATTAGCTACTAAGTATGAACTTAACGGGTAGGTACTACCCGAATTTAAACTTATAAAACGCTAATATGAAGAAAAAGCTTTTATAAATGAGTTCATATTATGCTACGAAATACTATTAACTACTCTTAATATTCTGTATGATTAACTTGTTCCATTTAACTATTTTGAAGGAAATGGCACCGACTACTCGACACACCGTGAATATGAATGAAGAGGAATTCCGTACTTTTCTAGCTTCAAACATAGCCGCAGTACAGGCTGCGCTACATACCAACAATAACCTTGGATCTAGCAGTACAGGAAATCGTGTAGGATGCACCTACAAAGAATTCACTGCCTGCAAACCTTTGGAATTTGATGGAACCGAAGGACCGATCGGATTGAAACGGTGGACCGACAAGGTTGAATCGGTGTTTGCCATAAGTAAGTGTACTGAAGAGGACAAAGTGAGGTATGCTACGCATACCTTCACAGATTCTGCGTTAACATGGTGGAATACCTATCTAGAGCAAGTGGGACAAGATGATGCGTACGCACTACCGTGGTCAGCATTCAAGCACTTGATGAACGAGAAGTACCGTCCCAGAACCGAGGTCAATAAGCTCAAGACAGAACTTAGAGGGTTACGAACCCAAGGATTTGATATTACCACGTACGAAAGACGATTCACAGAATTGTGCCTATTGTGTCCGGGAGCATTCGAAGATGAGGAAGAGAAGATCGACGCGTTTGTGAAAGGATTACCGGAAAGAATCCAAGAAGATATAAGTTCACACGAGCCCGCCTCCATACAACAGGCATGTAGAATGGCTCACAAACTAGTGAACCAGATTGAAGAAAGAATTAAAGAACAAACTGCTGAAGAGGCCAATGTGAAGCAAGTCAAAAGAAAGTGGGAGGAAAACGGTGATAAGAATCACCAATACAACAACAACAGCAATTACAACAATAATCGCAACAATTATCCCAACAATCGCAACATCAATCGCAACTACAACAAACGGCCCAACAACAACAACAACAACAACAACAATAACAGCAACTACAACAATCATCCCAACAACAATAATAACCGCAACAACAACAACAATCAGAAGCAACTATGCCAAAGGTGTGAAAAGAATCACTCGGGGTTCTGCACCAAATTTTGCAACAAGTGTAAAAGAAATGGTCATAGCGCGGCGAAGTGTGAGGTCTACGGACCAGGGGTTAATAGAACGAAAGGAACAAATGGTGTCGGAACGAGTAATGGCGGAGCAAGTAGTGTCGGAGCAAGTTATGCCAATGTAGTTTGTTATAAATGTGGAAAACCAGGCCACATTATTAGAAATTGCCCGAACCAGGAGAACACGAATGGACAAGGCCGTGGAAGAGTTTTCAATATTAATGCGGTAGAGGCACAGGAAGACCCGGAGCTTGTTACGGGTACGTTTCTTATTGACAATAAATCTGCTTACGTTTTATTTGATTCGGGTGCGGATAGAAGCTATATGAGTAGAGATTTTTGTGCTAAAGTAAGTTGTCCATTGACGCCTTTGGATAGTAAATTTTTACTCGAATTAGCAAATGGTAAATTAATTTCAGCAGATAATATATGTCGGAATCGAGAAATTAAACTGGTTAGCGAAACATTTAAGATTGATTTGATACCAGTAGAGTTAGGGAGTTTTGATGTGATAATCGGTATGGACTGGTTGAAAGAAGTGAAAGCGGAAATCGTTTGTTACAAAAATGCAATTCGCATTATACGAGAAAAAGGAAAACCCTTAATGGTGTACGGAGAAAAGGGCAACACGAAGCTACATCTTATTAGTAATTTGAAGGCACAAAAACTAATAAGAAAAGGTTGCTATGCTGTTCTAGCACACGTCGAGAAAGTACAAACTGAAGAAAAGAGCATCAATGATGTTCCCATTGCAAAAGAATTTCCCGATGTATTTCCGAAAGAATTACCGGGATTACCCCCACATCGATCCGTTGAATTTCAAATAGATCTTGTACCAGGAGCTGCACCAATAGCTCGTGCTCCTTACAGACTCGCACCCAGCGAGATGAAAGAACTGCAAAGCCAATTACAAGAACTTTTAGAGCGTGGTTTCATTCGACCAAGCACATCACCGTAGGGAGCTCCTGTTTTGTTTGTCAAGAAGAAAGATGGTACATTCAGGTTGTGTATCGACTACCGAGAGTTGAACAAACTTACCATCAAGAACCGCTACCCACTACCGAGAATCGACGACTTATTTGATCAACTACAAGGCTCGTCTGTTTATTCAAAGATTGACTTACGTTCCGGGTATCATCAAATGCGGGTGAAAGAAGATGATATTCCAAAGACTGCTTTCAGAACACGTTACGGTCATTATGAGTTTATGGTCATGCCGTTTGGTTTAACTAATGCACCAGCTGTGTTCATGGACCTTATGAACCGAGTGTGTGGACCATACCTTGACAAGTTTGTCATTGTTTTCATTGATGACATACTTATTTACTCAAAGAATGACCAAGAACACGGTGAACATTTGAGAAAGGTGTTAGAAGTATTGAGGAAGGAAGAATTGTACGCTAAGTTTTCAAAGTGTGCATTTTGGTTGGAAGAAGTTCAATTCCTCGGTCACATAGTGAACAAAGAAGGTATTAAGGTGGATCCAGCAAAGATAGAAACTGTTGAAAAGTGGGAAACCCCGAAAACTCCGAAACACATACGCCAGTTTTTAGGACTAGCTGGTTACTACAGAAGGTTCATCCAAGACTTTTCCAGAATAGCAAAACCCTTGACTGCATTAACGCATAAAGGGAAGAAATTTGAATGGAATGATGAACAAGAGAAAGCGTTTCAGTTATTGAAGAAAAAGCTAACTACGGCACCTATATTGTCATTGCCTGAAGGGAATGATGATTTTGTGATTTATTGTGACGCATCAAAGCAAGGTCTCGGTTGTGTATTAATGCAACGAACGAAGGTGATTGCTTATGCGTCTAGACAATTGAAGATTCACGAACAAAATTATACGACGCATGATTTGGAATTAGGCGCGGTTGTTTTTGCATTAAAGACTTGGAGGCACTACTTATATGGGGTCAAAAGTATTATATATACCAACCACAAAAGTCTTCAACACATATTTAATCAGAAACAACTGAATATGAGGCAGCGTAGGTGGATTGAATTATTGAATGATTACGATTTTGAGATTCGTTACCACCCGGGGAAGGCAAATGTGGTAGCCGATGCCTTGAGCAGGAAGGATAGAGAACCCATTCGAGTAAAATCTATGAATATAATGATTCATAATAACATTACTACTCAAATAAAGGAGGCGCAACAAGGAGTTTTAAAAGAGGGAAATTTAAAGGATGAAATACCCAAAGGATCGGAGAAGCATCTTAATATTCGGGAAGACGGAACCCGGTATAGGGCTGAAAGGATTTGGGTACCAAAATTTGGAGATATGAGAGAAATGGTACTTAGAGAAGCTCATAAAACCAGATACTCAATACATCCTGGAACGGGGAAGATGTACAAGGATCTCAAGAAACATTTTTGGTGGCCGGGTATGAAAGCCGATGTTGCTAAATACGTAGGAGAATGTTTGACGTGTTCTAAGGTCAAAGCTGAGCATCAGAAACCATCAGGTCTACTTCAACAACCCGAAATCCCGGAATGGAAATGGGAAAACATTACCATGGATTTCATCACTAAATTGCCAAGGACTGCAAGTGGTTTTGATACTATTTGGGTAATAGTTGATCGTCTCACCAAATCAGCACACTTCCTACCAATAAGAGAAGATGACAAGATGGAGAAGTTAGCACGACTGTATTTGAAGGAAGTCGTCTCCAGACATGGAATACCAATCTCTATTATCTCTGATAGGGATGGCAGATTTATTTCAAGATTCTGGCAGACATTACAGCAAGCATTAGGAACTCGTCTAGACATGAGTACTGCCTATCATCCACAAACTGATGGGCAGAGCGAAAGGACGATACAAACGCTTGAAGACATGCTACGAGCATGTGTTATTGATTTCGGAAACAGTTGGGATCGACATCTACCGTTAGCAGAATTTTCCTACAACAACAGCTACCATTCAAGCATTGAGATGGCGCCGTTTGAAGCACTTTATGGTAGAATGTGCAGGTCTCCGATTTGTTGGAGTGAGGTGGGGGATAGACAGATTACGGGTCCGGAGATTATACAAGAAACTACCGAGAAGATCATCCAAATTCAACAACGGTTGAAAACCGCCCAAAGTCGACAAAAGAGCTACGCTGACATTAAAAGAAAAGATATAGAATTTGAAATTGGAGAGATGGTCATGCTTAAAGTTTCACCTTGGAAAGGCGTTGTTCGATTTGGTAAACGAGGGAAATTAAATCCAAGGTATATTGGACCATTCAAGATTATTGATCGTGTCGGACCAGTAGCTTACCGACTTGAGTTACCTCAACAACTCGCGGCTGTACATAACACTTTCCACGTCTCGAATTTGAAGAAATGTTTTGCTAAAGAAGATCTCACTATTCCGTTAGATGAAATCCAAATCAACGAAAAACTCCAATTCATCGAAGAACCCGTCGAAATAATGGATCGTGAGGTTAAAAGACTTAAGCAAAACAAGATACCAATTGTTAAGGTTCGATGGAATGCTCGTAGAGGACCCGAGTTCACCTGGGAGCATGAAGATCAGATGAAGAAGAAATACCCGCATCTATTTCCAGAAGATTCGTCAACACCTTCAACAGCTTAAAATTTCGGGACGAAATTTATTTAACGGGTAGGTACTGTAGTGACCCGAACTTTTCCATGTTTATATATATTAATTGAGATTGATGTTTACATGATTAAATGTTTCCAACATGTTAAGCAATCAAACTTGTTAAGACTTGATTAATTGAAATAGGTTTCATATAGACAATTGACCACCCAAGTTGACCGGTGATTCACGAACGTTAAAACTTGTAAAAAAACTATATGATGACATATATATGGTTATATATATAGTTAACATGATATTATGATAAGTAAACATATCATTAATTATATTAACAATGAACTACATATGTAAAAACAAGACTACTAACTTAATGATTTTGAAACGAGACATATATGTAACGTTTATCGTTGTAACGACATTTAATGTATATATATCATATTAAGAGATATTCGTACATCATAATATCATGATAATATAATAATTTAAAATCTCTTTTGATATTATAAACATTGGGTTAACAACATTTAACAAGATCGTTAACCTAAAGGTTTCAAAACAACACTTACATGTAACGACTAACGATGACTTAACGACTCAGTTAAAATGTATATACATGTAGTGTTTTAATATGTATTTATACACTTTTGAAAGACTTCAATACACTTATCAAAATACTTCTACTTAACAAAAATGCTTACAATTACATTCTCGTTCAGTTTCATCAACAATTCTACTCGTATGCACCCGTATTCGTACTCGTACAATACACAGCTTTTAGATGTATGTACTATTGGTATATACACTCCAATGATCAGCTCTTAGCAGCCCATGTGAGTCACCTAACACATGTGGGAACCATCATTTGGCAACTAGCATGAAATATCTCATAAGATTACAAAAATATGAGTAATCATTCATGACTTATTTACATGAAAACAAAATTACATATCCTTTATATCTAATCCATACACCAACGACTAAAAACACCTACAAACACTTTCATTCTTCAATTTTCTTCATCTAATTGAACTCTCTCAAGTTCTATCTTCAAGTTCTAAGTGTTCTTCATAAATTCCAAAAGTTCTAGTTTCATAAAATCAAGAATACTTTCAAGTTTGCTAGCTCACTTCCAATCTTGTAAGGTGATCATCCAACCTCAAGAAATCTTTGTTTCTTACAGTAGGTTATCATTCTAATACAAGGTAATAATCATATTCAAACTTTGGTTCAATTTCTATAACTATAACAATTTTATTTCAAGTGATGATCTTATTTGAACTTGTTTTCGTGTCATGATTTTGCTTCAAGAACTTTGAGCCATCCAAGGATCCATTGAAGCTAGATCCATTTTTCTCTTTTCCAGTAGGTTCATCCAAGGAACTTAAGGTAGTAATGATGTTCATAACATCATTCGATTCATACATATAAAGCTATCTTATTCGAAGGTTTAAACTTGTAATCACTAGAACATAGTTTAGTTAATTCTAAACTTGTTCGCAAACAAAAGTTAATCCTTCTAACTTGACTTTTAAAATCAACTAAACACATGTTCTATATCTATATGATATGCTAACTTAATGATTTAAAACCTGGAAACACGAAAAACACCGTAAAACCGGATTTACGCCGTCGTAGTAACACCGCGGGCTGTTTTGGGTTAGTTAATTAAAAACTATGATAAACTTTGATTTAAAAGTTGTTATTCTGAGAAAATGATTTTTATTATGAACATGAAACTATATCCAAAAATTATGGTTAAACTCAAAGTGGAAGTATGTTTTCTAAAATGGTCATCTAGACGTCGTTCTTTCGACTGAAATGACTACCTTTACAAAAACGACTTGTAACTTATTTTTCCGACTAGAAACCTATACTTTTTTTGTTTAGATTCATAAAATATAGTTCAATATGAAACCATAGCAATTTGATTCACTCAAAACGGATTTAAAATGAAGAAGTTATGGGTAAAACAAGATTGGATAATTTTTCTCATTTTAGCTACGTGAAAATTGGTAACAAATCTATTCCAACCATAACTTAATCAACTTGTATTATATATTATGTAATCTTGAGATACCATAGACACGTATACAATGTTTCGACCTATCATGTCGACACATCTATATATATTTCGGAACAACCATAGACACTCTATATGTGAATGTTGGAGTTAGCTATACAGGGTTGAGGTTGATTCCAAAATATATATAGTTTGAGTTGTGATCAATACTGAGATACGTATACACTGGGTCGTGGATTGATTCAAGATAATATTTATCGATTTATTTCTGTACATCTAACTGTGGACAACTAGTTGTAGGTTACTAACGAGGACAGCTGACTTAATAAACTTAAAACATCAAAATATATTAAAAGTGTTGTAAATATATTTTGAACATACTTTGATATATATGTATATATTGTTATAGGTTCGTGAATCAACCAGTGGCCAAGTCTTACTTCCCGACGAAGTAAAAATCTGTGAAAGTGAGTTATAGTCCCACTTTTAAAATCTAATATTTTTGGGATGAGAATACATGCAGGTTTTATAAATGATTTACAAAATAGACACAAGTACGTGAAACTACATTCTATGGTTGAATTATCGAAATCGAATATGCCCCTTTTTATTAAGTCTGGTAATCTAAGAATTAGGGAACAGACACCCTAATTGACGCGAATCCTAAAGATAGATCTATTGGGCCTAACAAACCCCATCCAAAGTACCGGATGCTTTAGTACTTCGAAATTTATATCATATCCGAAGGGTGTCCCGGAATGATGGGGATATTCTTATATATGCATCTTGTTATTGTCGGTTACCAGGTGTTCACCATATGAATGATTTTTATCTCTATGTATGGGATGTGTATTGAAATATGAAATCTTGTGGTCTATTGTTACGATTTGATATATATAGGTTAAACCTATAACTCACCAACATTTTTGTTGACGTTTTAAGCATGTTTATTCTCAGGTGATTATTAAGAGCTTCCGCTGTCGCATACTTAAATAAGGACAAGATTTGGAGTCCATGCTTGTATGATATTGTGTAAAAACTGCATTCAAGAAACTTATTTTGTTGTAACATATTTGTATTGTAAACCATTATGTAATGGTCGTGTGTAAACAGGATATTTTAGATTATCATTATTTGATAATCTACGTAAAGTTTTTTTAAACCTTTATTGATGAAATAAAGGTTATGGTTTGTTTAAAAATGAATGCAGTCTTTGAAAAACGTCTCATATAGAGGTCAAAACCTCGCAACGAAATCAATTAATATGGAACGTTTTTAATCAATAAGAACGGGACATTTCATCTGTTACTTTAAACTTTGCCTAACATATCCCGCAAATTCCTCCGTAATCTACGAAATCTTTTGATCTATATATATAGATATTCTATGTAAATAGAATACCACCTGATAGCAGGAAAATCATTTTATATCGAAAAATCCTTTATCCAATCGTACGAAATGGAATTTGTCATCAGTACAAGTCACTCGGATTCCGAAATGGAATCTCACTCAAGCTCCGAAAGCAGTGTGACCGAAATGGATCAACCAATCAGTCATCACCTATTCTGGATGAATTGGGGATGGGTTCGTAGCCTCCTCAATCATTGGAAACAAGAAGAAGGCGATCCTTTCCATCCACCACATTGCCCTCTTGGCGAAGAACCTGAAGCACTTACCGCCGAACCTGTTCGAGACACCATTTTCTCTCTCATTTCCAGAGTATCTCGTCACGATTATATACTACATCAAATTCTAGATTTTATTTATCTGCTCGTCCGAACCGACAGTCACCCCGGTGTAATAGAAGAAGTCAACGAACTTCGCGCTCGGGTAGTGACTTTGGAGAACATGGTGCAAAGGTTACAAACACCAGCAGCAGCATCAGTAGCATAACCAGTACCACCATCATCAACGCCAACAGTACCATTACCAACCCCAACCAAAACTGCGTCGTAAACCTCAACTTCAAAATCTGTCCCACGAGCATCAACGTCATACGCACCATAGATACCAAGGAGTACCAACAACAATAACTAAACGAAATATTAATTCATAACTTCATTGTTCCGCGATGATTATGTAATTTCTAAAGTCTTAGAGATTATCTAATCTAGCCCTAACCATAAATCAAATTAGTAAACCAAAATGAGAGGAGGAAGATTAGAAAAACTTGACAAGAATGGTGCGTGATTTACAAACTAAACTTTTTTTACCAACAGCATCTACAGTACCGTCAGCATCATCAGAATCAGCAACACCTATAACATCATAAACTCCGTCAGTTCAAGAATCACGGTGGACATCATTACGAATCAATAACGCGTATATTGTATCAACGAGTTATGAAGTATTAACTTATTCCCTCTGAAGAAATTATATGTATATTATATATATATATATATATATATATATATATATATATATATATATATATATATATATATATATATATATATATATATATATATATATATATATATATATATATATATATATATATATATAAATTTATATATTTTGAGAATCAAAATAAATCTTTTCGTACTAAGCTATGGTGTGTGAATCTTAACTAATCGGTTAATTCATATTACAAATATGCAATGATGTACGTCCTTCGTCTGCAACTTAACCACCGTTAACTACAATCTCCGTTTCAATTCAATAAAATCTATTTCATAATAAATCAAGTGTATTATTCAAATATATGTTTGATTTTACACTTTCATCACCGATGTACTCGAAACTTTTCCGATAACATCATTCGTGCCTTGCGAAGTCCACAAGAATTTCACGAAAAAAAAAAAACCAGCATCATGCATCAACAAATAACAAAGTATTGATTCATAATATCATTGAAGAAATACTTATGTGATTTCTAAAATGTAGAGATTACTCTATTCAAGTTTCAACCAAATGAGTTTAGTATTAACTCATCAAATCTGTATTACATCTAAAGAAATATACACATGTATATTTCCATAAAAGCTGTAATAAAATTCTTTTGTACAAAATATTAATTGTGAAAATTTTTAACGGGTAGGTAATACCCGAGAGATATATATAAATTCACAATTAACATGTTACATTCTTCGAATCTGATTCAGAAAATCATCCATTTTACTCCCTACTTTCACAACAATATACATTCTTTTATAGAAATCAAAACAACCATACTCATTCAAATTCAAATTACATATTCTGATTTTAAAATCTCAAAATTCAACTCGAGATATAACCAAAAATCATCACTCTTAGATTCCTACATCTTTCAAAGCTATACTTTGACTTCAAAACTGTGTTAGAACATCATATGTATATTAACGATTACAATCGGTGTTCAAACCCTTCGAAATTTCTGAAGACACTTCAAATAATGAGAAATTGAAATGATGATCCAATCACATATTACCCACAGTTATGTATCTGAAAAGCTCTCGAAACCAAAGTCATAATTTGACACGTATCCACGCCAGACCCTTTGGCATTTACTAACAAAAAAAATGACTTTTCAATTCCGTTTCAATGTAGACAGTTTTGTCACAGCTCCAGCAAGTCAACTTCGACTTTTTAGTCAAAATAGCCTTATTATAACCTTGATATATACGTTGCCTTTTCACCATGGTTACTGGGAAACCTTTCATATCTCGCCACATTAGCAATAAACTTACCGACAACTTCACTTATCTTTGACTTTCCGAAAAATCATTATATTTATCGAAACCCCATCATTTACTCATCCGCATCTTGTAACGAGAATTGTCATACGAATCATCGGAAATTAGTAATCAGTATTTTGAAATCTTACAGCATGTCTACGTCAACATTTATATGTGTATATATAACGTCTATCTTCTGGACTTACAAATGTAAAATTTATGAAAAACACCTTGAACTGCGAACTAGTTCTTGAAATGCTGATGAAGCAGCAAAAACTGTAAATGATCTTAACAGTAAAAAGTTTGATGATAAAGAATAGTGGGTTGGCAAAGCTCAGAAAAAGAGAAGATTTGGAACTGGAAAATGGATTGAGCAAAGTATGAAGGAGGCTGTGGATAAATCACAAGGACGTAATCTACCTTCAAAGGATCTAAATGATTCCGTGCCTGTTGAAGTCATTGTCGAATACCTTGCTTCTGAATCTAAACCCTTGCGGACAATATTCTTCATCATCCTTTGATATTAGAAATTTTAAGATATCATTGTATCTTTCATTATAAATATCCTCCATATTTCTGAATATATTTTCATAACCATTCTTATCTAAAATCATTTATCTCCTCTCATTATCTGTATCACATCATAAAGGAAACTGTTTTAGTTTCTAAATTTTGAAACCTTCGAGTATAAAGTATGAATGTTTTGAAGTAGTGTTGGGAGAGAAGCATGAGTTAGTATAATATAATGACACTTGATCAATGTGATTATATTACAGTAAGTCATGCTGAGTTTCTAAATTGAATGTGATGATTCACAGATCATAACGTCATCATGTGCCATGTTACATGACTCTTACATTCCGTTTAAATCTATAAAAATATCAAGAACATGTTTTCTTGATATTCCTATCTTTCCCTTGAATTCTTGTAATTTGACAAGTCAGATTGTACTATTACCGTTTCTTTTCTAGAACATTAACTATGTTCATTCCGAAATTCATATCTACAAATTCTGGACCATTATTCGCTTGACTTAAAGTCGGGAAGAGAAAATGAAAGCATGAAGCTTCAAAATATCAATGGGAGTATAAATCACAGTAAATTGGAGAGAGTATTAACTATAGATATCAATGATTACAGAAAGAAAGAAGCAGAGACATCAAAATATAAGGGAAGATATAAAACCCAACAACAACCCAAAAGTTACAAACCGTATATATCGATGTATATAGCAACATAAAGACACGGGAGAATTAAAAGCACTATAACCCCAAAGGCAAAGTAGAAGTAAGCAGATTCCTCTGGTGGAAGATGGAAAAGGAGAATGATTGTTGCGATAGTAAGAATAAGGACAAGAATCAGAACTGGATTAAGCATTTTCATAATCTTTTGAATTTGGAAATTGGGTATAGGAATGATAAAAGTAACGGAACGGAAGAAGTTAATTTATAGTGAAATATCTGATAGAGAAATCAAGGAAGATCTCTGCATTTATTTAGAGAGATCCTAATTTTCTTATTTGCCGAAGAATCAAATCTTTTAGATTTCGAAGATTTTCTTTAAATCCCTTGAATTTCGGAATTCAACCAATACAACGTCAAAAGTTAAGACGAAACTCTATTTCTAATTTCAATCTTTTTGTGAAAACTTCACTGGTACTCCTCAAGTAACTAAATCGTTTTATCTATATTACTCAATAGTGATAAAACTCTATATACCAACTCATATTCGTCATGAAAACATTTTTATGGATAACCATGATGACCACGATCAAATTTCGGGACGAAATTTCTTTAACGGGTAGGTACTATGACGACCCGGAAATTTTCGAACAAATTTAAACTTTATCTTTATATTATTCCGACACGATAAGCAAATTTTGTTAAGTTAAACCTCAAGAATTGTAGACTGTGTTCATACATTCATTTAACCTCGACCAAATTCCAATGATTCACGAACTGTTATATGAACGGATATGATTATAGTTGTATTTGTATATATTATAACTTGAAAACATTAACAAAGTATTAGACGTATAATACTTTACATAAACGTATTTGGTTCAAAATATATATTTCAAAATAATTATCAATGGAATTAGAAGATAATAGCAAACGATTAATTTAACAGTTACATTGAATTATGATTACGAGTCTCTGTTGAGAGGTCCACTATGATTTGAGAAATCTATTCTTTTTAAGCCTATTCAGAAATTGGTAAAGTGACTCTACAAATAAGAACAAAGTGTCGTTAATGAAAATTAGTCAAAAGTTAGTAAACATTCCCGTTTAAATTTCAAAAGTATGCTTTACTTTGATTAACTAGTGACCCTTGAATAAATCAACTATTTAGTTTTCATATTAAAAACATTATTTGGTAAAATAACTACTATTATTTAGACGAGTTAAAATATATAAAACAAACTTTGAAATGTAAGTGGTTATGAAAAACTAAATATTATATCATTAGAAAAATATTTCAAATATATTTATTATGTACAAATTTACAATTCAAAATAAAAATATATATATATTTTTTAACTTAGTCATAAAACGTCCTGATTTAAAATAATATATTTCGATAAACAATGAGTCACTGATTTATAGAAGCAAATGACCACAACACTCAATTTTATAAGTTACATTTTTTATAAGGTAATTTATTGACGAGTAAGTCAAATTATTAATAAGGGTACATGTGGCGTAACGTAAAAGGCTAGTTTTCTAAACATACAAAAGTGCGCTCGAAAAACCGAAAGTGGTACATGAGTCGAATGACAACGAACGAGTAATTGGAACTAAATTTACACATCATCTTTGCCCGTGAATATAATATAATATATAATTAATTATACAGATTAAATATTAATTTATATATAATAATAATAATTAATAAGTGTCGGTAGGAAATTTTAACACGTTTATGAGCATGCTTGCTGGAACACACTATAAATGAACTTGTTCAATGCATTACACAAACATACACAATTCATATATCTTTCCATCTAATTACTTACTACGTATTATATATTTTATTTATATTATTATTATTATTATTATTATTATTAAGAATATTAATATTAATCTTATTATTATTATTAGTATTAGTATTATTAGGAGCGATATTATTATTAGTATTATACATAAAATACAACGACAAGGGGTACATGCGAGCTATTGCAACATGGGTTTTATGAGCGGGATATGTGATGACCCGTGAATTTTCGACCAAATTTAAACTTAATCTTTATAAGGTTTCAACACGATTAGCAAAGTCTGATAAGTTGAGTCTCAAAAAAATTTGGAACTGTTTATATTAATTCAGTTAACCTTTGACTATTCCCGACGATTCACGAACCATTGTTTGTAAGAAAATATGTGTGCATATATATATATATATATATATATATATATATATATATATATATATATATATATATATATATATATATATATATATATATATATATATATATATATATATATATATATATAAACATAAATATGTGTGTATATATAAAAATGTAAAACTTATAAACAGAATAATTAAGTACAATTAAAATGAATATATATGAACATGTATGTGTTATTATTATAAAGATATATGTATGAATGTATGTATGTATGTATATATATATATATATATATATATATATATATATATATATATATATATATATATAAGATTCCTATTAATAATTGGTATTATATTGTAAAAATTATATAAATATTCAATATCTAATAACCTTACTTTCATTATAAATGTTAATATTAATAATTGTATTATTAATATTGTTATAGAAAAGTAGAAGTTATCATGTTATTATTATTATTATCATTAATATCATTATAACTAATATTATTTTAGTATCATTAATAAGATTATAATTATCAAATTTAATCTATTTAAATTATCATTATTGTAAATATTATCATATTATTATCTTTATCAATAATATTATTATTAGTATTATTAATTATTAGTAGTATTAATATATCTAAAATTGTCATTATCAAAAAGTAAGAATTTGATATATATATATATATATATATATATGCTGATATATGAGTTATATATAAATTAAGATATATATAAATAGGTATATATATAAAGTATAGTTATACATATGTATATATAAATACTGATAAATATATAGTTATATATAAAGGGAAATACGTATTATAAGTATAGGAATCTAAACCTGCTGCACATCACGATCACCCATTGTTCTCTGTATCTAATCCTGTTTAAAAATCAAATTCCATCACAGAAATATCCAAACACAGTTAAAGGTAATTATCTGTTTTTATTGATTTTATTCTTCTGATAGAAACTAAATCGTACTTCTTGTCCACCAAGTTGTTAAATGTCGATATCACACAATCAATAAAGATCAACCTCACTGTTAAATCCTTTGTGTACTTGTATTAACAAGTTACCAGTTTGATGCATCAGAATTAAAACAAAACAGATATATATATATATTTTTTCTTTTTCTCTGGTTTATCTCTGTACGTGAACCTTTTTACTCAAAGCTCGATTTTTAATTTAATTTCAAATTGTAATAATGCCGTTTGGTTAGGATTCAATCAACTAAACCATCTGCAAAACCTCAAACCTCAATTCGTTATATCGTGTTCGAATTTTATGAGTCAAACTTTTATTCAAAAAGTCAAAGAAGTTGTTCATAGCAAAATTCGAATCAATTTCGGTGTATTCTGTTAAATTGATTATTTGAAAAGTTTTTAGGGATGTTTTGAAACATAATTCACGTTATAAAGATTTTCCAAAACGATCGAAAAATCAAAATCAGGTATATGATAGTCGTGGTATTCAGAAGATGTTACAGCAGGTCTTCTTTATTTTTTTTACAGAATATATTACAAATAAGTTACAAATAAATATTTTTTTTAGTTTAAATTTACTAATTTGATCGTGAGTTGGGGATTCTCTGGTCAATCGAGTGTTGAAGGGGAAGAACAATTATAAACTGGGTTAAATGAATTAGGGTGGAGTTTAAAACAGATATGTAACAGCAGAGGAATGGTTATAGGGGTTGTCGGGTTTTCGAGAGGTCAAGGGTTCGAGACACGGCATGGATGTGTTTAATTTTTTTTTAGGCTTATTCCATTAAGGTAGTTCTTCAAATATTTTAATTATTATGTTATTATTATTATTATTAATTATTATTCTTATTATTGTTAATTATATTATTATCATTAGTTATTATTATTATCACATATATTATCATTGTTATTAATATTAATGCTAAAATAAGTATTAGTTATCATTATTATGATTGGGATATCATTATTATTATTATTATTATTATTAAGTATTTGATTTATTATTAATAAGTATTATTAATATTGGTTATTATTGTTATTACCACTAATATAAGTAGTAATCACCAACAATTATTATCGATATCATAACCCTAGTTACAATTATAATAATAATTATTAGTAATATTTTTATCAAAATAGTTATTATTATTAAATAATATGATTATTAATAATATCTTTATTAATCTCAAAAACTACCTTTTTAAACAGATAAATAATTTGTACAAAAAAACATACTTATTATACGTACTATAATTATATTAAAAATTTCACATAACTATATACATTAATATTATTTTTATAAATACTTACAAATAGCAAACTATTGATTTTTAAATATAACATTTAAACAAGTATGATATATTAATATAATTATATAAATAATAACCATTTTGAATATAAACATAAACTAAATAGATAATATATAAATTAAGATTACATATATTTGTTCGATTATAATTACGTATGTTAATATATATATACAAATTATATAGGGTCGTGAATCCGAGGCCAACCCTGCATTATTCAGTTGTTCAATATAGTCATATGTATTTTTACTACAAAATACATTAGGTGAGTTTCATTTGCCTTTTTACCCTTTATATTTTTGGGCTGAGAATACATGCAGGTTATATAAATGATTTACAAAATAGACACAAGTACGTGAAACTACATTCTATGGTTGAATTATCGAAATCGAATATGCCCCTTTTTATTAAGTCTGGTAATCTAAGAATTAGGGAACAGACACCCTAATTGACGCGAATCCTAAAGATAGATCTATTGGGCCTAACAAATCCTATCTAAAGTACCGGATGCTTTAGTACTTCGAAATTTATATCATATCCGAAGGGTGTCCCGGAATGATGGGGATATTCTTATATATGCATCTTGTGAAGGTTTTTTTTCGTATGCCCGAGAGACATATTTAATTAATGTGGCTAATATGTTATGATCCAAGTCGGGTCATACCCAATAATAAGCTTACCGACACTTTAAATGTATTTAATCTTAGCGATTGGATCGTTAAGTAAATACGCGACACTTGGATTTTAGAAAATCGGTTTTCTAAAATATTATCACTTGAGATAAATTATTTGGATAATTTACACTATGAGGATTTAATTATTTATGAGTGTAAATAATGTGTTATATTTTATAAATGGATTTATAAAATATGAAAGCAATAAAATAAATACATGGAATTTTATAAATTGTATTATATGTTTTCCTATTATATTAAAACCCATGATGAATGGCAGATTTTTGGGGTCTCCAAGGGAGCATCTCTTGCTTATATTTTGTTGCTTTTGAGTGCACAACTTCATATAAACATGCTAGTCTCTAAAACCATGCATGGTACTAAAGTGAGAGAGTGATATACACATAAAACAACAACAAAAATTCTGCTTATGCAGCTGATTCTGGCTGAACTGTTTAGGCCTCAAGGAGGAAAGTTTTTCTTGTTATTTTAGCTCTCTCTAGTGTCTTAAATCCTAACTTATTAAAGGTAGTGTTGGTGCACAAAAGGCTTGTGGGTATTGCACACTTGAGGCTTCAAGTTAGAAGCTTATTTGCCATCTTCTTCTTCATCATTGCAACTGTCCAAATTCAGCTCCTAACTCATCTTAGAGGAGGTATAATGAAAGGACCCGTTCATATACATTATAAACGATTCACAATAGTTGATTACATCGCGAGGTATTTGACCTCTATATGATACATTTTACAAACATTGCATTCGTTTTTAAAAGACAAACTTTCTTTACAACGAAAGTTGACGGCATGCACACCATTTCATAATACATCCAACTATAATTGGCTTAATAATAATCTTGATGAACTCAATGACTCGAATGCAACATCTTTCAAAATATACCATGAATGACTCCAAGTAATATCCTTAAAATGAGCTAATGCACAGCGGAAGATTTCTTTAATACCTAAGAATAAACATGCTTTAAAGTGTCAACCAAAAGGTTGGTGAGTTCATAGGTTTATCATAACAATCATTTTAATATATTAATATACCACAAGACTTCTGTTTATAAATATATGTACACTCGCAAGTGTATAAAAGTATTCTATAAGTTGTAGGCACCCAGTAACAAGCCTTAACGTTCATGTTTTACCCTCTGAAGTACACCAGATCAGGTGTGTTTAAAATAACCTCGAAGTACTAAAGCATCCCATAGTCAGGATGGGGTTTGTCAGGCCCAATAGATCTATCTTTAGGATTCGCGCCTACCGTACATAGACAAGTAGTTTAATGTTACCAAGCTAAGGGTATATTTCTGGTTTAAACCCATGTAGAATTAGTTTTAGTACTTGTGCCTATTTCGTAAAACATTTATAAAAACAGCGCATGTATTCTCAGTCCCAAAAATATATATAAAAGGGAGGAAATGAAACTCACAATACTGTATTTCGTAGTAAAAATACATATAACGTCATTTAACAAGTGCAAGGTTGGCCTCGGATTCACGAACGTATCAATATTGAGATTCAATATTGCAGGAAAGTACGTAGACGCAACGGAGATGATAAACACTAGATTGACCTCAGGAGCATACCCATGAACCATACCCATCACCTCCATAGCTATAACCCATAATTTTCTTAGCTTCGACTCATTCAAAAAACTATTTTGAAATCACTCGGACAGCACTCCGTCATAATATTTTATATATACTAATAATATCTTGAAATAATACAGAGTAAATATATATATATATATATATATATATATATATATATATATATATATATATATATATATATATATATATATATATATATATATATATATATATATATATATATAATCGATTGAGAGAGTTTAGAGAAATATATTTTCAAGTTTCTATGAAATAATGAAATCTATTGAATTCTATTTATAATAGATTTTTGAATTATTAAAGTATGAATTATTAAAGTGAATTATTAAAGTATGAATTATTAAAGTGAATTATTAAAGTATGAATTAATAAAGTGAATTATTAAAGTATGAATTATTAAAGTAAATTATTAAAATATAAATTATTAAAGTGAATTATTAAAGTATGAATTATTAAAGTGAATTATTAAAGTATGAATTATTAAAGTATGAATTATTAAAGTGAATTATTAAAGTATGAATTATTAAAGTGAATTATTAAAGTATGAATTATTAAAATGAATTATTAATGTTAAAGTAAAGTAAAAGTAAAGTAAAGGTAAAGTTAAAGTATAGTAAAAGTATAAAAACTATGTATGTATAATACGCGTATAAATATATATAATATTAATTTAAATCGTTATATATATTTAATGAAATAAAATATAAATATCGTTATATTTATTATACTGGTTAAGTAATGAGTTGTCAAAAGTGATTCTAGATATTTATAAAAGTTATATACGTTTTAATAATAAAGTTCTTTTTTAAACTGAAAACGTCTTTGTACGTTTGAAAATAGATTAATAGAATATTATGGAAACCAATTCTCCACTAACTTTTGTCCAACTTTCGTAAATAACACTTTTTGTTTTTATTTATAAATAGCTTTACAAATTATTCTGAATATCGTTAAGAGGAATAGATTTTCTCAAATCATAGTGGACCTCTCAACAGAGACTTGTAATCATAATTCAATGTTTCTGATAATTCAATCATTTAATATATTTTTTTAATTTCGTCAAAAATCATATTGAAACAAATACGTTCGTGTAAAGTATTATACGTTTAATACTTTATTAATATTCTCAATATATATATATATATATATATATATATATATATATATATATATATATATATATATATATACATATACATATCTATTTATATATAACGGTTCGTGAATCGTCAGAATTTGGTCGAGGTTATAATGAATGTATGAACACAGTTTAAAATTCTTGAGATTTAACTTAACAAACTTTTCTTATCGTTTCGGAATAATATAAAGATTAAAGTTTAAAATTGGTCAGAAATTTTCGGGTCGTCACAGTACCTACCCGTTAAAGAAATTTCGTCCCCGAAGTTTGATAGAGGTCGTCATGACTAACAATGAGAATGTTATTATAACGATTATAGAGTTTTATCATGTTCAAGAAGAATGGATAAAATAATTCGATTACTCGAAGCGTGTGAGTGAAGTTATCGTAAATGAATCAAATAAGATAATAGTGATTCGTCGTATCTTTTGACGTAATCACGATTGATCTTCGAAAAGAAAATCTTTGTAATCTATATTGGATTTGATTATTCGGCGATTAAGGAAATTATGATCCTCTTCGAATTAATGCGATAATCCATTTTGATTTCTCTGTCGGATATTTCACTATAAATCCACCTCATTTGTTTTCTTACAACTCACACCTTCTCAACTCATATTTTAAAGTATTTGTCAATATGCTTCATCCAGTGCTGATTCTTGATATACTCCTCACTTTCATATCTGTCGCTCTTCTTTTTCATCTGCCTTAGGAAGAATCTATTTACTTCTACTATACTCTTGGTTTTATAGTGTTTTTAGTTCTCCCGTGTCTTTATATTGCTATATGCATTGATATATACGGTTTGTGATTTCTGGGTTGTTGTTGGGTTTTATATCTTCCCTTATATTTCAAAGTCCTTGCTTCTTCTATAATCATTGTCATCCACAGTTAATGCTCTCTTCTATTTGCTATGATTTATACTCCCATTTCTAGTTCGGAGCTTTGTCCTTCCGTTTCTTCTTCTTGCGATTAAGCACCGCTTGTAATGGTCCAGAATTCGCAGATATAAATTTCAGAATGAACATTGTTAATGTTCTAGGAAGGAAATTGTAATGACACGATCTTGACTTGTCAAATTACCATAATACCTCGGAAAAGGCCGAATCATCAAGAAATATTTTCTTGATATTTAGAGATCAAAGAGAATACAAGAGTCGTGTAACATAGCACATGATGACGTTATGATCTGTGAATCATCATGTTTCATTTAAAAACTCAGCATGAATTACTGTAATATAATCACGTTGATCAAGTGTCATTATATTATACTAACTCGTGCTTCAGCTCCCAACACTTCTTCAATAATATTCCTATTTTAAACTCGAATGTTTCAGAATTTAGAAACTAAAATAGTTTCTTTTATGATATAATACAGATAGCGCGAAGAGGTAAATGATTTCAGATAAGAATAATTATAAAAATATCTTCAGAAGTATGGATGATATTTATAATGAAAGATACGATAATATCTTAGAATGTCTAATATCAGAGGATGATGAAGGATATTGTCCGCAAGGGTTTAGAGTCAGGAGCAAGGTATTCGTTAATGACTTTAGCAAGTACTGAATCATTTGGATTCTTTAAAGGCAGGTTCAGCCTTTGTGATTTGTCCACAGCCTCATTCATACTTTGCTCAATCTGTTTTCCAGTTCCAAAGTTTCTCTTTTTCTGAGCTTTGCCAATATACTATCCTTTATCATCCAACTTTTTACTTTTAAGGTCGTTTACATTTTTTGCTGCTTCATCAGCATTTTTCAAAATTTCGAGAACTGGTTCGCAGTTTAGGGTGTTTTTCAGAAATTTCTCATTCAAAGAATGTAAGTCTTGGAGGTAGACGTTGTGTGTATATGTAATTGTTGATGTAGACATGCTGCGAGGTTTCAAAATACTGATTGCTGATTCTCAATAATTGGTATGGCAATTCTTTTTATAAGGTACGAATGAGTATATGATAGGGTTTCGATAATTATAATGATTTTTTTTTTTGGAAAGTCAAAGATCAATGAAGTTGTTGGTAAGTTTATTCCTAATGTGGTGAATATAAACGATTCCCCGGTAACGTTGGCGAAAGGGCAACGTATCTATCGAGGTTATAATGAGACTGTTTTGATTGAGAAGTCGAAGATGACTTGCTGGAGCTGTGACAAAACTGTCTATTTTGAAACGGAATTGAAAAGTTATTTTAGCTAGTAAATGCCAAAGGGTCTAACACGAATACGTGTCGAACAATGACTTGGGTTTTGAGAGTTTTTCAGGTGTATAACTGTGGGTAACATGTGGTTGGATCATCATCTCGATTGTTCCTTAGTTGAAGTGTCTTCGGGAATTTCGAAGGGTTTGAGCACATATTGTAATCATTAATACATATGATGTTCTAACACAGTTTTGAAGTCAAAGTATAGCTTTGAAAGATATAGGAATCTAAGAGTGATGATACTGGTTATATTTCGAATTGAATTATGCGATTTCAAAATCAGAATATGTAATTGAATTTGAATTAGTATGATTGTTTTGATTTATATGAAAGAATGGATATTATTGTGAAAGTAGGGAGTATAGTTGATGATTGCTGAATCAGTTTCGAAAAATGTAATATATTAATTGTAAATTTATATATCTCTCAGGTATTACCTACCCGTTAAAAAAATTTTCACAATTAATATTTTGTACAAAAGAAGTTTATTACAGTCTTTATGAAAATATATGTGTATATTTTCTTTAGATGTAATATAGATTTAATGAGTTAATATTAAATTAAACTCATTTGTTTTATGGTTGGAACTAGAATTGAGTAATCCCTAAAACTTTATAAATTGCATAAGTATTTCTTCAATAATATTGAAATTATGAATCATTACTTTGTTATTTGTTGGTTTTCGTGAAATTCTTGTGAACTTCTCAAGGTACGAATGATGTTATTTGAAAAGTTTCGAGTACATCGATGATGAAAGCGTAAAATCAAACATATATTCGAATAATACACTTGATTTATTATAAATTGGATTTTTTATTGAATTGAGACAGAGATTGTAATTAACGATGGTTAAGTTGCCGACGAAGGTCGTACATCATTGCATATTTGTAATATGAATTAACTGAGTAGTTAAGATTCACACATAATAGCTTAGTACGGGAAGATTTATTATGGTTTAAAAATTTATACATATAAAATATACATATAAATCTTTCGATTGGAAATGAGTTAATACTTCATAACTCATTGATACAATATATTTATTGTTGATTCGTAATGATGTCCACAATGATTCTTGAGCTGACATAGTTTGTGATGTTACATGTGCTGTTGATTCTGACGATACTGACGGCACTGACTGTGTTGATGATGCTACGGTCCTGTTCATGCTGTTGGTAAAACAATTCTAGCTTGTAAATCGTACACCATTTTTGATCAAAGTTTCTACTCTACCATCTCCGTTCACTCATCCGATTTACGGTCAGAATTAAATAATCTCTAAGATTTTGGAGATTACATAACAGCCGCAGAGATATCTCTTCAATGAAGTTTATGAATTAATACTTCATCGTTTGTTGTTGTTGATATTCCTGGATATTTACAGGGCGTATGACGTTGATGTTTGAGATACATATTGTGATGTTGCGGTGTGGGATATGGATGTTGTTGTTGGTGGTGGTGATGGTACTATTCGTGTTGCTGATGGTGGTACTGTTTATGCTGCTGGTGCTGCTGCTGGTGTTTGTAACCTTTGCACCATATTCTCCAAAGCCACTACCCGAGCGCGAAGCTCGTTGACTTCTTCTATTACACCGGGGTGATTGTCGGTTCGGATGAGCGGATAAATAAAATCTAGAATTTGGTGTAGTATGTAATCGTGACGAGATACTCTAGAAATAAGAGAGAAAATGGTGTTTCGGATAGGTTCGCCGGTAAGTGCTTCAGGTTCTTCGCCAAGAGGACAATGTGGTGGATGGAAGGGATCACCTTCTTCTTGTCTCCAATGATTAAGAAGGCTACGAACCCATCCCCAATTCATCCAGAATAGATGATGACTAATTGGTTGATCCATTCCGGTCACACTGCTTTCGGAACTTGAGTGGGATTCCATTTTGGAATCCGAGGGACTTGAACTAATGACAAATTCCATTTCGTACGATTGAATAAAGAATTTTTCGATATGAAATGATTTTTCAGCTATCGGGTGGTATTCAAATTATATAGAGCAAAAGGTTTCGTAGATTACGGAGGAATTTACGGAATATGTCAGGCAAAGTTTACAGTAATAGATACGCTAAGATATAAATTTTGTCTATACACTATTCATGCAATCATTGCAATAAGATGTGTCTAGACTAAGAATGATAAGCAGGTAATTTCCGACAAAAATGATGAGCAAAACTTTTGACATGCAGACACGGTCGAAGTCCAGACTCACTAATGCATCCTAACGACTATCAGTTAGATACACTAATGCATACCTGGTTTGCTAAGACCTCCGCTCTGATACCAACTGAAAGGACCCGTTCATATACATTATAAACGATTCACAATAGTTGATTACATCGCGAGGTATTTGACCTCTATATGATACATTTTACAAACATTGCATTCGTTTTTAAAATACAAACTTTCTTTACAACGAAAGTTGACTGCATGCACACCATTTCATAATACATCCAACTATAATTGGCTTAATAATAATCTTGATGAACTCAATGACTCGAATGCAACGTCTTTCAAAATATGCCATGAATGACTCCAAGTAATATCCTTAAAATGAGCTAATGCACAGCGGAAGATTTCTTTAATACCTGAGAATAAACATGCTTTAAAGTGTCAACCAAAAGGTTGGTGAGTTCATAGGTTTATCATAACAATCATTTTAATATATTAATAGACCACAAGATTTCTGTTTATAAATATATGTACACTCGCAAGTGTATAAAAGTATTCTATAAGTTGTAGGCACCCAGTAACAAGCCTTAACGTTCATGTTTTACACTCTGAAGTACACCAGATCAGGTGTGTTTAAAATAACCTCGAAGTACTAAAGCATCCCATAGTCAGGATGGGGTTTGTCAGGCCCAATAGATCTATCTTTAGGATTCGCGCCTACCGTACATAGACAAGTAGTTTAATGTTACCAAGCTAAGGGTATATTTCTGGTTTAAACCCACGTAGAATTAGTTTTAGTACTTGTGCCTATTTCGTAAAACATTTATAAAAACAGCGCATGTATTCTCAGTCCCAAAAATATATATAAAAGGGAGGAAATGAAACTCACAATACTGTATTTCGTAGTAAAAATACATATAACGTCATTTAACAAGTGCAAGGTTGGCCTCGGATTCACGAACGTATCAATATTGAGATTCAATATTGCAGGAAAGTACGTAGACGCAACGGAGATGATAAACACTATATTGACCTCACGAGCATACCCATGAACCATACTCATCACCTCCATAGCTATAACCCATAATTTTCTTAGCTTCGACTCATTCAAAAAAACTATTTTGAAATCACTCGGACAGCACTCCGTCATAATATTTTATATATACCAATAATATCTTGAAATAATACAGAGCAATATATATATATATATATATATATATATATATATATATATATATATATATATATATATATATATATATATATATATATATAAATCGATTGAGAGAGTTTAGAGAAATATATTTTCAAGTTTCTATGAAATAATGAAACCTATTGAATTCTATTTATAATAGATTTTTGAATTATTAAAGTGAATTATTAAAGTATGAATTATTAAAGTGAATTATTAAAGTATGAATTATTAAAGTGAATTATTAAAGTATGAATTATTAAAGTATGAATTATTAAAGTATGAATTATTAAAGTGAATTATTAAAGTATGAATTATTAAAGTGAATTATTAAAGTATGAATTATTAAAGTGAATTATTAAAGTATGAATTATTAAAGTGAATTATTAAATTATGAATTATTAAAGTGAATTATTAAAGTATGAATTATTAAAGTATGAATTATTAAAGTGAATTATTAAAGTATGAATTATTAAAGTGAATTATTAAAGTTAAAGTAAAGTAAAAGTAAAGTAAAGGTAAAGTTAAAGTATAGTAAAAGTATAAAAACTATGTATGTATAATACGCGTATAAATATATATAATATTAATTTAAATCGTTATATATATTTAATGAAATAAAATATAAATATCGTTATATTTATTATACTGGTTAAGTAATGAGTTGTCAAAAGTGATTCTAGATATTTATAAAAGTTATATACGTTTTAATAATAAAGTTATTTTTTAAACTGAAAACGTCTTTGTACGTTTGAAAATAGATTAATAGAATATTATGGAAACCAATTCTCCACTAACTTTTGTCTAACTTTCGTAAATAACACTTTTTGTTTTTATTTATAAATAGCTTTACAAATTATTCTGAATATCGTTAAGAGGAATAGATTTTCTCAAATCATAGTGGACCTCTCAACAGAGACTTGTAATCATAATTCAATGTTTCTGATAATTCAATCATTTAATATATTTTTTTAATTTCGTCAAAAATCATATTGAAATAAATACGTTCGTGTAAAGTATTATACGTTTAATACTTTATTAATATTCTCAAGTTATAATATATATATATATATATATATATATATATATATATATATATATATATATATACATACATATCTATTTATATATAACGGTTCGTGAATCGTCGGAATTTGGTCGAGGTTATAATGAATGTATGAACACAGTTTAAAATTCTTGAGATTTAACTTAACAAACTTTTCTTATCGTGTCGGAATAATATAAAGATTAAAGTTTAAATTTGGTCAGAAATTTTCGGGTCGTCACATATAATCTTCTTCCTTCTTTGTTATATGTAAGCATTATTTCATAACTTGATAACTATATGGAATTCAATTGAAATGGTTATGTTTATAAACTTGTTTTCTTAGTAATTATGCTTCTGCTTGTTATAACTTAAAATGAATTGGTTTCATGATTTTATTAACATTAAGAAAGTTGTTATTATGTTGAATTCCATCAATGGTATCTAGAGCCGAAGTCTATGAAATATGCTTCTTATATATGGTCTTTAAAACCCACCAACTTTGCATTCTATGTACATGCATGAAAGTAGAATGTAAAAATATTCGGGTTTGGGTGGGTTCATGATTTTGGCCGAATTTTAAGGGTTCCAAAAGTGGGTTTGGAACTTGCAAATTGGTCATATTTGTTGTATATTGTAGTTCACAATCAATGCCTTGACCTTATGATGTATGCATGTGTGTTTGAATGGATATTTGTTTGGTTGAATGGTTGTAATATTCATTCAATTTGGTTTGTAAAATTAATTATTCATTTGGTATGTAATATTAAGTTTGGTTATGTAATTTATTTTATATTTGGCATGTAAAATAGATTAGGATGTATTTTCATTTTCTAGACAAAATGTATTAGGATATATTTTGTAACAAGATGAAGATGCATGAAGATCACAAGGAAGAACACAAGAAGCATGTGGATGCAAGGTTAAGTGGGAGGTTAAAACCTCTTACTTTGTGTTTTACCCATTGACCGGTGGCATTTTGTTTTCGGCTAAACAAAATGTCTACCAAAAGGCTTGATTGTGAACATTTGTTTTGCATGCGTGGTTGTTTTAATTTCTTGTATGATTTTGGATTGTGCATGTTACTACAACAAGTTATCACATAAGTTAACAATAAGCAAAACTAAAATTTAATTGGTTAAATTATTAACAACATGAAATTTACCAAACCACAATTTAATCGATTAAATTGAAATGTCTAAAAGGACATTAATAAACGGTTATTAAGAACATGATAAGGATCATATGTATAAAATGGTTTATCAAGTAATTGGCTAAAATTACATGACTTGAAAATGGATTTCAAATGAACCATACACTAAATGCATGTTGGTTTATGGCATAAAAGTTTTCTCAAACTAGAAATAATGAAAACTTAAAATCGCTTTAACAAACAAGGTAAACAAGTTAAACGCCATCCTTTTATGTGACACTTAGACATATTATGGAACTCATGATGGGATAAAGGTCACCTAACCATCATGAACAAACTAATACGATTAAGGTGAATTTCACATGCTTGTGGGATAAAGGTCACCTAACCACTTGTATGTTAAGTTTACACGTTTACACAAGTAGGACGACTTGATTTGGAAATCATGAACTTAGGGTCACCGAAGCATGATGAACAAATAGGCGTTGATGGGATAATATGCCATGCAAAAGGATTGCATGATCCCATAACTTAGAAGTTGCAAAAGGATTGCAATTGTCATATAATGACTACCTAGCTAAATCAAATGACGGGATAAAGGTCACCTAACTAAAATTTGGTTTACCGTTGGATTCTAAAATTTAATAAATATCAATTGGATTTAAAGGGTATTGATTGTTAAATTAAAATTGATTCTTAAACAACTTTGTTACATTTTGTAGATGGCCACCAATAACAACAACAACATTCCTAACACACCTATTAACTTTAACAACCTATCGTTGAGGTCAATCCTCGAAAAGGAAAAACTCAACCATACAAACTTCATGGATTGGTTCCGCAATCTAAGAATCGTCCTCAAACTAGAGGACAGGGCATATGTGTTGGAAGACCCCATTCCCGATCAACTGGACGAGGATGATACGGAAGCCATGGCTTATTGATAGAAATATTGAACCGATTCGTTGCAAGTTTCTTGCCTCATGCTTGGGACTATGATACCCGAACTCCAAAAGGATTTTGAGCATCATAGTGCATATGACATGATCACACAGTTGAAGGAGATGTTCCTTCAACAAGCTCGTGTCGAGCGCTTTGAAACGGTCCGAGCGCTTCATGCATGTCGGATGGACGACACCCAATCCGTTTCATCTTATGTCCTTAAGATGAAAAGCCTTATTGATCGAGCAAACCGTCTAAATTGCAACGTGTCTAATGAATTAGCAACAGACCTTATCCTTAACTCATTGTCAAAGAGGTTTGACACATTCGTGTTAAACTATAACATGAATGGTTGGGATAAAAGCATTGGCGAATTACATGCCATGCTTAAGACGGCAGAAGCAAGCATGGGTAAAAGGGCTTCACCTGTGTTTACTATCAATGAAGGCGGGTCCAAAAACAATAACACTCCTAAGCCGAAGGTGGCTAAGAGGAAAGGAACCACCTACCAAGGCAAGGGCAAGGGAAAGGGGAAGATGGTTACCCCAACCAACAACAAGAAGCAAAAGGTTGCCGGTAAAGAGAACCCCAAGGAAGATCCGTGCTTCGGTTGCGGTGAAATGGGTCACTGGAAACGAAACTGCCTGGTCTACCTTAAGGAGTTGAAGGAAAAGAGGGATGCAGGGCAAACCTCAGGTAATGTATATATGGTATATATTGAGCTTAGTATTACTTCTTCTAATACATGGGTATTAGACACAGGATGTGGAACTCATATTTGCAATTCTTTGCAGGGGTTCAAAAGAAGTGATCAAGAAGCGGGAACGATAAGTCTCTTCATGGGGAATAGAGCAAGGATGCAAGTGAAAGCTCAAGGAGACTTTGTTTTAAAGCTACCAAGTGGTTTGGAGCTTATTTTGAAAAATGTTTTGTATGCACCCGATTTATCTCGAAACATTATTTCTGTATCCCGTTTGAAACAATATGGTTTTAATCTTAATTTCATTAATGATGATATCCATGTTTCTTTAGATAATGTGTTCTATTTTAAGGCTTTGCCTTCGAATGGTATTTATGAATTGGTTCATGATGACACATCATGCAGTAGCTCAATGTTCCATACGAACACTAAGAAACTCAAAAGGGATTTGAGTGATTCCTACTTATGGCATTGTCGCCTTGGTCACATAAACAAGAATCGAATACATACACTTCAAAAGAATGGACTTTTGAAATCAAATGAACTGGACTCGTTTGATGTATGTGAATCTTGTTTACAAGGAAAAATGACTAAAGCACCTTTCAAAGGGACCTATGAAAGGGCTAAAGACTTATTGGGATTAATACATTCGGATGTATGTGGACCCTTTAAGCCCATAACTAGAAATGGTGAAAGATACTTCGTTACTTTGATTGATGACTTCAGTAGTTTTGGATATGTCTACTTATTAAGACACAAGGACGAAACTTTTGAGGCATTCAAGGAATATCAAAATGAAGTACAAAATCAACTCAATAAGACAATCAAGGTACTTCGTACCGATAGAGGAGGTGAATACCTAAGCGATGCTTTCCAAGATCATCTTAAAAGTTGTGGAATTATCTCGCAACTTACTCCTCCTGAAACACCCCAACTAAATGGAGTTTCCGAAAGTAGGAACCGAACCCTAATGGATATGGTTCAATCTATGATGGCTAGAAGCTCGTTACCTCTATCATTTTGGGGTTATTGTCTATGCTCCGCGGCTCGTTTTTTAAATATGGCCCCAACCAAGAAAGTGGAACGAACTCCTCATGAGATGTGGTTTGGAAAACCTCTATCTCTATCATACTTAAAGGTATGGGGATGTGAAGCTTATCCTAAGCGTTACGTCCCTAATAAGTTAAATGCTCGATCCACGAAGTGTATCTTCATAGGATATCCCAAGGATAATATGGGATATTATTTCTATGATCCTTCCGAGCAGAATGTATTTGTTGCTCGGAAGGCAGAATTCCTTGAAACTAAGTTCTTAATGGAAGACGAAAGTGAAAGGAAAATAAATATTGAAGAGATTCAAGATCAAGTAGATGATACACAATTGGTTGACACTAGCACTCAACATGAAAATGTTGATAATGATCAAATGGATGATCAAAATACACAAGACGTTCGCAGATCTGGTAGGATTAGTAATCCTCCTGAGAGATATGGGTTTCTCATGGATGGTTTCTATGTGGTTGATTTGGATGAACCAACAAACTACCAAGATGCTTTATCAAGGATTGATAAGGATAAATGGCAGGAAGCCATGAACGCTGAGATGCAATCCATGTATGACAACCAAGTTTGGGAACTTGTTGCACAACCTGCTGGCTCAAGGCTAGTTGATTGTAAATGGCTTTTCAAAATGATAACCGACATACATGGAAACTTGGATACATATAAAGCTAGACTTGTAGCAAAAGGTTTCACTCAAACTCAAGGGGTTGACTATGATGAAACTTTTTCGCCTGTGGCAATGCTAAAGTCTATTAGGATATTATTTGCCATTGCTGCTCATTATGATTATGAAATATGGCAATTGGATGTCAAGACCGCTTTCCTAAATGGATATCTTGTGGAAGATGTCTATATGGTTCAGCCTGAAGGTTTTGTTGATCCAAAATATCCTAAAAAGGTATGCAAGTTAAAGAAGTCAATCTACGGATTGAAACAAGCATCTAGAATGTGGAATCATCATTTTAATGAGGAAGCCGAGAAATTTGGCTTCATTAAAAATGGTGATGAAGCTTGTGTATATAAGAAAGCTAGTGGGAGCACTATCATGTTCCTTGTACTATATGTGGATGATATATTGTTATTTGGAAATGATATTCCGGTAATGCAAGGTGTTAAAACTTGGTTAGGTAAATGCTTTTCCATTAAGGATCTTGGAGAAGCACAATATGTTTTGGGGATTGGAATCTACGAGGATAGATCCAAGAAACTGATAGTTTTGAATCAAAGTGCATACATTGAAAAGGTCTTGAAAAGGTTCAAGATGGAGAACTCTAAGAGTGGTTTGGTACCTATTCAAAGAGGAATGCCTCTCAGTTCATCTCAGTGTCCTACCACGAAAGATGAACAAGAGAGAATGAAGAGAGTCCCGTATGCATCTGCTATTGGGTCAATCATGTATGCAATGATATGCACTAGATCGGATGTGTCATGTGCCCTAAGCTTGACAAGTAGATACCAGAATAACCCAGGAAACAATCATTGGATTGCTGTTAAGAGTATATTGAAATACCTTAGAAGGACTAAGGATATGTTTCTAATATACGGGTCTGGTGAGGAGGAACTTGCTGTAAAGGGTTACGTGGATGCAAGTTTCCAAACTGATCGAGATGATTCTCGATCACAATCCGGTTATGTCTTCACATTAAATGGAGGTGCGGTCTCTTGGAAGAGTTCAAAACAGGATGTTGTTGCATTATCCACTACAGAGTCGGAGTACATTGCCGCCACATTGGCAGCTCAGGAAGCTGCTTGGATGAAGAAATTCATCGACGACTTAGGAGTAGTCCCTTCCATTCAGGACCCTCTTGAGATCTTTTGTGACAACGAGGGTGCGATTGCTCAAATCAAGGAACCTCGTGCTCACCAAAAGACCCGTCACATTGAGCGAAGATTCAACTACATAAGGGATGGAGTTGAAAAGGGAAAGATATGTATTCGCAAAGTTCACACAGATCTTAACATAGCGGATCCACTCACGAAGCTCTTACATGGATCAAAACATGCAGGACATGTTTGTGCTTTAGGGCTTCGATATTCTAGTGATTGGTCATGATCTGTTTTAAGTATTGTATCGGAACGAAATTGTTCAAACTCATTAATATAATTATGGTATTAATTTATTTTGAGTCATGTTCCTATTTTTCATATTTTATTCCATGAATAAGCAATTATTCTAAATTCCGTAGTCGATCACATTTGTGGGAACAGGTGTGAGGTTTAGACTATTATGAACTTGGATTGGTATACATTCACGGGATGAATGTGGTGGAAGGTTGCAACCAAGGTTCATAAACATTTATGGGGTAAAAATATTGGAAGACCCGCCCTCAAGATTTACTAAATGGAGCCATTGTGGTTGATCACATGTAGTCTTGAGTAAAGGCGAATATCATAGTATCCTCTGACCTGAGATACATATTGGGTTCGGATATTTACCAAGTATTGTGCCTTGATTCTTTCCTTCGCTATTCTGAAATATGGTAGTTCACAAGGAAGAGCTCAGGCATAATGCAAGTTACATATTTAGGACATATGTAGTCAAGATGGAATTTGTCCCTCTTATTCTTTGAGAGTCAGATGTCTAAGGCCTGATAAAGTTAAATCTAAAAGAGAGTGATCAATCTGTATCTCTTAGATTTAACATGACATTTTGGATGAAAGGATAAATGAAAAGATTCACCTATTCATATTCGAGATGGGAACTCAAAAGGGATGATGTTATTGAATGGCACAAAGTCATAACATATTGGGGTGATGGACGGTCGTTAGGTGGTATCCATCGCTTGCATTAATTTCTTATGTTTCTCGTGCAAGTGGGAGATTGAAGGTTTTTTTTCGTATGCCCGAGAGACATATTTAATTAATGTGGCTAATATGTTATGATCCAAGTCGAGTCATACACAATAACAAGCTTACCGACACTTTAAATGTATTTAATCTTAGCGATTGGATCGTTAAGTAAATACGCGACACTTGGATTTTAGAAAATCGGTTTTCTAAAATATTATCACTTGAGATAAATTATTTGGATAATTTACACTATGAGGATTTAATTATTTATGAGTTTAAATAATGTGTTATATTTTATAAATGGATTTATAAAATATGAAAGCAACAAAATAAATACATGGAATTTTATAAATTGTATTATATGCTTTCCTATTATATTAAAACCCATGATGAATGGCAGATTTTTAGGGTCTCCAAGGGAGCATCTCATGCTTATATTTTGTTGCTTTTGAGTGCACAACTTCATATAAACATGCTAGTCTCTAAAACCATGCATGGTACTCAAGTGAGAGAGTGATATACACATAAAACAACAACAAAAATTCTGCTTATGCAGCTGATTCTGGCCGAACTGTTTAGGCCTCAAGGAGGAAAGTTTTGCTTGTTATTTTAGCTCTCTCTAGTGTCTTAAATCCTAACTTATTAAAGGTAGTGTTGGTGCACAAAAGGCTTGTTGGTATTACACACTTGAGGCTTCAAGTTAAAAGCTTATTTGCCATCTTCTTCTTCATCATTGCAGCTGTCCAAATTCAGCTCCTAACTCATCTTAGAGGAGGTATAATCTTCTTCCTTCTTTGTTATATGTAAGCATTATTTCATAACTTGATAACTATATAGAATTCAATTAAAATGGTTATGCATATAAACTTGTTTTCTTAGTAATTATGCTTCCGCTTGTTATAACTTAAAATGAATTGGTTTCATGATTTTATTAACATTAAGAAACTTGTTATTATGTTGAATTCCATCATCTTGTTAATGTCGGTTACCAGGTGTTCAATCCATATGAATGATATTTTTGTCTCTATGCATGGGACGTATATTTATGAGAACTGGAAATGAAATGCTTGTGGTCTATTAAAATGATGGAAATGATTATTTATGCTAAACTAATGAACTCACCAACCTTTTGGTTGACACTTTAAAGCATGTTTATTCTCAGGTACGAAAGAAATCTTCCGCTGTGCATTTGCTCATATTAGAGATATTACATGTAGTCATTCATGATATATTTCAAAAGACGTTGCATTCGAGTCGTCGAGTTCATCAAGATTATTATTAAGTCAATTATAGTCGGAGGTATTATGAAATAGTATTCATGCCATCAACTTTCGATGTAAATAAAGTTTGCCTTTTAAAAACGAATGCAATGTTTGTAAAATGTATCATATAGAGGTCAATTACCTCGCGGTGAAATCAACTATTGTGAATCGTTTGTAATCGAAATGAACTTCGTTCGGATGGATTAGGACGGGTCGCTTCAGGATAGGACTAAGAAAATTATGGGTTGTAGCTATGGAGGTGATGGGTATGGTTCATGGGTATGCTCGAGAGGTCAACCTAGTATTTATCGTCTCCGTTGCGTCTACGTACCTTTCCTGCAATATTAAATCTCAATATTGATACGTAAGCACTTATAATTTAATTTTTACATATTAATAGTGTATCCCTGACTAGTGCTCGAGTATATAGGATTATGCATGCTTGTACTTTAGATATTGCACTTAGATAGGATATGTTAAATCCTGAATTAGTTACACATGCGGTTGAGATAAGGTATAAGATATGCATGTCGTTGGAAAGCTAGCGAAAAATTAAGAACTTTTCATTTAGATATCAAATGGGTTCGATGAACGGATTAGAAGTTATAGACAATTTAATTTTTGTATTATTATTAAAAATGATTATTATTATCGTCATTCTAGTTTTATCTTATTATTATTATTATTATTACTATCTTTATCAATAAAAGGGATTTATCATTAAAAATTGTTATTTTTATTATTATTACTATCGTTATTATCGTTAAAGTTATAATTAGTATTATTATTATTATCTAATTATTATTATTATTATTATTATTATTAGTATTAGTATTATTATTATTATTATTATTATTATTATTATTATTATTATTATTATTATTATTATTATTATTATTATTATTATTATTATTATTATTATTATTATCATTATTAATATATATATTATTATTTAAAAAAGGTTATTGTTATTGTTATTATTATTATTATATTATCATTAAAATAATTATTAGTATTATCGTTAATAATGTCATAGTAATTATCATTATTAGTATTATTGTAATTAAAAAATAATATTAGTAACACCTAATTATTTTGATTACTATTATTATCATTAATATGAACACGATATAAAAGACGATTAAAAGCTATTAAATGAAACGATTAGGAAATAATGAGTAAGAGTATCATGATGAAATTAAAATATTATAAGATATTGATTTAGATAAAATTATCGTTCTTATTATTTTTATCATTACTATTATTATTAAAAGTATCGTTAGTATTAAAACTATCAATTTAACAAAAATTATCATTTTAATAGAAATGTCATTATTATTATAAAATATCATTAATATTATCATTTTAAATAGAATTATTATATTAAAAAGTATCGTAAATATTAAAGTTATCATAATTAAAATTATCATTTTATCATAATGTCATCTTAGTAATTATAAATATTGATATTTTTTTCTTTAGAATAATAATAATTATTATTACAAAATAATACAACTTTTACTTACTATTATTATAGATATTATTTTATCAAATAAATATGTGATACAAACATATTTTACTACGTGTAATAAAATTTCTTTAATAAAACCTATCATATTATCTTTATAATATTAAATGAACTCTATAAATTTTATTACTTAATATATATAAAAGTATATTTTATTATATAATTTTTAATATAAAATTTTATTTATTAATAAATGAATTATATTATTTACTCTAGTAAATCTTTTAAAAATATTTAAAAATATAAAACGACGATATTTAAACTATATATTAATCATGTATAGATTTTGGTAATTATTTTGAATCAAATTGACTTTTGTTGACTTTTACATACTAGACTCGAGCATTAGGATTGTGGTACACTATGACCTGACCTAAATTGCTATACAAATATTGACCAACATATAAATCTATCCTATATAATAAAAGGGAGTTTATGCTTAGGTCATTAGATGCTAAATAAGATTGTAACATGTGCTTATAAAGGTTGTAAATGATAATTTCATGATGTCATTATTCTTCCACTAAAAACAATTAATTAATAATTAATTAGTAAAAAATTAATATGAATGATTTTTGTCTCTATGCATGGGACGTATATTTATGAGAACTGGAAATGAAATTCTTGTGGTCTATTAAAATGATTAAAATGAATGATTATGATAAACTAATGAACTCACCAATCTTTTGATTGACACTTTAAAGCATGTTTATTCTCAGGTATTAAAGAAATCTTCCGCTGTGCATTTGCTCATTTTAAAAGATATTACTTGGAGTCTTTCATGGCATATTTCGAAGAACGTTGCATTCGAGTCATTGAGTTCATCAAATATTATTATTAAGTCAATTTATAGTTGGATAGTGGATATTATGAAATGGTATGCATGCCTGTCAATTTTCGATGTAAAGAAAGTTTGTCTTTTAAAAAAGAATGCAATGTTTGTAAAATGTATCATATAGAGGTCAAATACCTCGCGATGTAATCAACTATTGTGAATCGTTTATAATGTATATGAACGGGTCCTTTCAGAGTGATGCTGTTATAGTACAACCATTTTTCTAGCACTAATGGGTCGACCCGACATAGAAAATATTGGTAGACCATCCTCCTTACCATCTTCATCATAGTTTCTACTATTCTTATTATGTATAGTCTCGACATTCTCAGAGAAGTATAATGAACAAAACACCAATCACTCATCAGCTAGATATCCTTCTGATATTGAACCCTTAGGTTTACTCCTATTTCGCACGTAGGATTTTAATGTGGCTAAGTACCTGAAGAATAACCAATTATGAAGATCAAATTCAACGATACTACTTAATTAAACAATTTACTAAAATATTTCTGTGATACAGTAGTAATTTAACATGTTATATGGTGTGTGAGTTTCCCTTACAAAAATAAAATAAAATAAAAAAATCATGTCATATTTATTGATGATTGAACAATTTACTAAAATTAAATGTGGCCAGTGTAACTTAGTACCTCTCAATTGGATACATCCAACAGTAATGCACTGGTCCTCCAATTCTAGCCTTATAGCCAAGGTGAACAGAAAGATGAACCATTACGTCAAAGAATGATGGTGGGAACATCCTCTACAAATCGCAAAGGATTTTTCCAATATCATTTTCCATTTGAACCGATTCAGTTGGATAGAGAACTTTATAGCATAATCATCTATAGTAACGACAAAACTTGATCACAACAGAGCGGGCATGCTTAGGTAGAATATTCCGTATAAAAATTGAAAGCAATTGTTGCATCAAAATATGATTGTCGTGACTTTTAAGGCCACCAATTTTTGGAGGTTTGAGTTGAATGCAACTTGAAATATTAGCTGAATAACCATCAGGAACTCTCACTCCTTTAAGCATCCAACAAAAGATATCTTTCTCTTTTTTTCATTGAGAAACAGGCAGGTGGCAAATACACTTTGTTATTGTCTAGATCTTCAGGATGAAGTTCCTTTCTAATTCTCATTTCTTTTAAATCATAGCGCATTTAAATGATCTTTCATCTTTCCATCTATATTCATTAATGTTCCAATAAAACTATCTCATATATTCTTCTCAATATGCATTACATCTAGATTATGGTGTATCAAGTTGTCTTCCCAGTACAGTAACTTAAAGAATATACATCTCTTCTTCCAATTATACAGCAATATTGGGTTGTACGTAACTTCTTTCCCAAATTTAAATTGAAGACCATTTAGCTCATTGAGAACGTCTGACCCTGTTATGCAAGTTGGTTTCATCTCCAATTCTTCCGTCCCATCAAATGAATTTTTATCCTTCTGATACGCATGTCTCTTTGACATCCATCGACGATGTGCCATAAAAATAAATTTCCTACTACGGTTCAGCCAAATTGATTTTGTATGCTTATGGCATAATGGACATGCAAGTTTTCCGTTAGTGCTCCATCCAGATAAGTTGGCATACGCCGAAAAGTCACATATTTTCCATACCAAACTACCACGCATTTGAAAGTTACTGATTGTTGATGAATCATATGTCTCCACTCCATTAACCCACACCACCTTAAGCTCATCGACTAAAGGTTCCATATAGGCATCTATATTATTCCCTGGCACAGCTGGTCCAAGTATTAGTAGAGAAAGTATGAAATAGGGTTTTTTCATGCACATCCAAGGAGGTAGATTATATGGAATCAATACAACAGGCCATGTACTATGTGAATTACTAATATTTCCAAAAGGGTTAAACTCGTCACTCACTGAACCAAGCCTGACATTATGAGATTCCTTTGTAAAATCAGGATAATTATGATCAAATGTTTTCCAAGCTGGTGATCAGATGGTTCTTTATCTTCCATAGGAGTATCACGTGGTTCGGTGATCGAATTTTGAATTGTATAGCCTTTAAAAAAACCGTCACATGGTAGATGGGTTCTAGCATCATACCGTCCAACCTGTTTTAGATTAACACACTTATTTCATGGGCATGCTATTTCACTAGTTGTACCTTCCTTTTTAAATATATAATCTATAAACTTATCAAGACCTTTTTTGCATGTTGTAGATATTCTCAGGCAAGACATCCAATTTGTGTTCATCCTGGATGAAACAATGCAATCATCATATAATTTATATAAAAATACTGTAAATATATTAAGTACATAATTAATCTTAAAAACTAAATCAAATAATGATGGGTTTCATCAATTTGTTATAAGTAAAATAGAGAAGTTCTCAACATCAATTGCATAAGGTCGCCTGTCATGGATGTTTTTGTTAAATTCTTTATAATACAATGACTCATGTAATGTTACAAACTTTTACTTTTCAATTTGTATATCATTATTGAAGAACTAGACATAATGAATACCCTACATTCCATGCCAAAATTAATGAATTAAAAAACGAACATATAATTGCGAAAATGAAGTCCGAAAGCATAAGATGTAATAGATGAAAGTATTAAAAAATTAGTCATGGAAATTTACATGTTCAATATCTAGTCACAATATACAACTGTCAGTTTAACACGTTGGAAGAAACTAGAAGTTTGCAGAGGATTCGAAAAAAGAAAGTAGAAAAGAAGGAGATGATTTTGTTAACAAATTACAATAAATCACGCTAACAAGTAGTTATATTTGTTTTAGAAATCATAATTATTTCCGTTTATAAGTAATCTAAATTAATTCACGGAAACTTACTTATTAATATTACTAATTTGCAAAATTAAAACAGAAATAAGAACTGCAGCGCATTGGTAAATAACATTGAAAGTAATCAGAAGGTCTTGAGTTCAATTCCCTAAACTTACATTTAATAATCTTTTAATTTTGATTTACATAAACTATACTTTATTAAATGATATGATAATATCATATAATTTTTTGATCATTTTGATATCATATTAATTGCTAATAAGTAATAATATATAAACTATATACTAATAATATATAAACTATATAATAATTTATATATTAATAATATATAATAATTTAACCAAATTATTTTATTTATATGAAATATATGCTATGATAATATCATATATAAACTATTTAATAATATTATTTCTTAGCTTTTAAATTGTTGGGTTAATATTATTTTTTGATTTATATGAAGTATATGATATGATATGATATGATATGATTCAAGATATCAACGTCTCCAAGTATGAAATGGTTTACGTTTGTCGTAGTCAATCCTGTTGGTGCTTTGAACTGAAGGATGAACGAATGCCCTCATCTTTGTCTGACTCTCGTTTAGAGGAAA
The DNA here is from genome assembly GCF_046630445.1 of Rutidosis leptorrhynchoides. NCBI lineage: Eukaryota > Viridiplantae > Streptophyta > Magnoliopsida > Asterales > Asteraceae > Rutidosis > Rutidosis leptorrhynchoides. Next base: position 246,566,100 of record NC_092338.1, on the reverse strand, counting down.
TTTGCAACCCTAACTAGTTATTTAGGCTCCCCAATGTTGAAATTCAACATTTACATTATTGGAGATATCAACGCCCCCATGACAAAATTCATAAACAACGCCACCTCAACTATCGGATGAACCATCGGAAGAACAATCGGACATACCGACTAAAAATTCGGCTGCCTACATGTCAACGATATATCAAATTTATAACGACCCTTCCTAATCCATCTGGACGAATACATTACATTTGGTTACATCGCGAGGTACTTGACCTCTATATGATAAAGTTTACAAACATTGCATTCATTTTTAAAAGACAAACTTTCATTTCAATGAAAGTTGATGTCATGCATACCATTTCATAATATATCCAACTATAATTGTCTTAATAATAATCTTGATGAACTCAACGACTCGAATGCAACGTCTTTTGAAATATGTCATGAATGACTCCAAATAATATCTCTAAGATGAGCAAATGCACAGCGGAAGATTTCTTTCGTACCTGAGAATAAACATGCTTTCAAGTGTCAACCAAAAGGTTGGTGAGTTCATTAGTTTATCATAAATATTCATTTTTATCATTTTTAATAGACCACAAGAATTTCATTTCCAGTTCTCATAAATATACGTCCCATGCATAGAGACAAAAATCATTCATATGGATTGAACACCTGGTAACCGACATTAACAAGATGCATATAAGAATATCCCCTATCATTTCGGGACATCCATCGGACATGATAAAAACAACATCGAAGTACTAAAGCATCCGCAACCATGGATGAGGTTCGTTAGGCCCAATACATCTATCTTTAGGATTCACGTCAATTAGTAGATTGGTTTACTAATTCTTAGGTTACCAAGCCAAAGGGGTATATTGGGCTTCGATCATTCAACCATATAATGTAGTTTCGAATACTTGTGTCTATTTCGTAAAACAGTTATAAAAGCGCATGTATTCTCAGTCCCAAAAATATATATTGCAAAAGCATTTAAAAAGGGAGCAAATGTAACTCACAATATTGTATTTTGTAGTAAAAATACATATGACGATATTGAACAATGCAGTGTTGGCCTCGGATTCACGAACCTATATCATTTGTATATTTATTAATATTCATAGTTGTAAATGAACACATATATATATAAATGTATTAGTTATATCACTTTTAGGTTAATAATATATATATGTTTTATATGTTCATATTGTATATAAAAATATTAAATTTTATTATGTTATATGTGTTATATATATATATATATATATATATATATATATATATATATATATATATATATATATATATATATATATATATATATTATATATATATATATATATATATATATGTATTTCATTTGTTTATCAAAACAGTAGTTCTAATTATACTAAGTTAATATTAGCAAAAAAAATAATGATAATAATATTAATAATATACTTATGTTAATAATAACTCTATTAGTGATAATAACAATGATATTAAAAATAATCCTTATAAAAATATTAATTTTACTATTTATGATAGTTATGATATTAATGATTTACTAATAATAATAATAATAACTTTATTAAAATGATAATATTAATAATAATAATGATATTGTTAATAATGATATTTTTGTTTAATAATAATAATAATACTAATAGTTACAAAAGTGATACTAATACTAATATTAATGAGATTAATGATAACTTGTATAATTTTCATAATAATAATAATAATAATAATAATAATAATAATAATAATAATAATAATAATAATAATAATAATAATAATAATAATAATAATAATAATAATAATAATAATAATAATAATAATACAACTATTAGTGATAATAATAATAATTTTCATACTTGTATTTATAATCATAATAAATGAGAATTTTATCATAATACTTATATTAGTAATAATAATATTAATAACTATAATACTAATAACAATAATTATAATACTTATAAATGTAAACATGATAATAATAATTATATTACTAATAATAACAATAATAATAATAACAATAACCATATTAATAATAATAATAATAATAATATAATAATACTGTAAATAAAGAAAATAATGATATTTATAATAATGCCATGGTAATACTAAGTATGATTATACTAATATTAATAATAATGAATGATGATAATCATAATAATAATTATGATAGTAATAATTTTATTAATGATAAAAATAATAATACTAATAATAATATATTACATGTATCAACTCCAATATTAATGTTAATATTAATAATGAAAGTAATAATAATATTACTATAGCCATTATATTGTAACTTGTATTTAATGTTATACATTATGTAAAAACTATATATTATATATATTGAATATTTAATATTTATACAATTTATATATATTTTTATATACATATAATAATAATTATGTATAGAAACCATATATATTACATATATCAATCTACCATTGTTAATATTCATTTATTCGTTATTAAGTTCGCTGAGAAAATAAAACTAGTATTTCTAAATACCGTGTTCAAAGTTTTTAATATAAATTTGAAATATTATGTATATATTTATTACTTAACAATTTATATTTTTAAATCATAAACTATTTATATTTATAATTTCAACAACTAAACTGCATAACATATTAATAATATATTTCAGATTATAATATATATACATATACATATATAATATTACATATCTATTTATAATCAGTTGTTCGTGAATCGTCGAGAGCAGTCGAAGGTCAATTGAATATATGAAACATCGTTTCAAAATTTTATAGACTCAACATTACATACTTTGCTTATCGTATCGAAATCATATAAAGATTGAGTTTAAATTTAGTCGGAAATTCCCGGGTCGTCACAGTACCTACCCGTTAAAGAAATTTCGTCCCAAAATTTGAGTGAGGTCGTCTTGGCTAACAATAAGAATGTTTTCATGACGAATATGAGTTGATAAATAGAGTTTTATCACTATCGAGTAATATAGATAAAACAATTCGATTATGTGAAGCGTACGAACGATGCTATCACAAAAGAGTGAAATGAGAAAATAAAGATTTGTCTTAGCTTTTGACGTAGTCACGTTTGAATTTAGATAAATAAGGTTCGTCTTAACTTTTGAGGTTGTCTTGGTTGAATTCCGGAAATTAAGGGATTTAAAGAAAATCTTTGAAATCTAAAAGATTTGATTCTTCGGCGAGTAAGGAAATTAAGATCTCTATAATTAAATACGGTGATCTGCCTCGATTACTCTGTCTGATATTTTCATTATAAATTAAACTCTTCCGTTCTATTATTCTCACCATTCCTATACTATCTTTCTTAGTTCATACATCCAAAAGATTTTGAAAATTCTTAATCCAGTTCTAATCCTTGATCTTTTTCCTAATTATCATTTCTGTCATCCTTCTTCTCAATCTTCCACCAGAAAAATCTGTTTACTTCTAATATTACCTTGGGGTGATACTATTCTTAATTCTACCGTGTCTCTATATTGCTATTCGTATTAATATCCATGGTTTGTAATTACTGGGTTGTTATTGGATTTTATATCTTCCCTTATATTTCGATGTTCCTGCTCCTGTCTCATATAATCATTGTCATTCACAGTTAATGATTTCTCTTATTTGTTGCGATTTATACCCCCATTGATAATTTGAAGCTTCATACTTTTGTTCCCGACTTTAAGTCAAGCGAATAGTGGTCCAAAATTCGTAGATATGAAGTTTCGAATGAACATAACTAATGTTCTAAGAGAGAAACGGTAATAGCACAATCTGACTTGTCAAATTACTAGAATTCAAGAGAAAGATAGGACTATCAAGAAAATACATTCTTGATATGTTTGAAGATGCGGTAGAATGTAAGAGTCGTGTAACATGGCACATGATGACGTTATGATCTGTGAATCATCACGTCCTATTAGAAACTCAGTATGACTTACTGTAATATAATCACACACACACACACACACACACACACACATATATATATATATATATATATATATATATATATATATATATATATATATATATATTAACACTACTTCAAAATCATTCATAATTCAAACTAGAGGGTTTCAGAATTTTGAAACTAAACAGTTTCCTTTATGATGTAAGACAAATAATGCGAAGAGATAAATAATTTCAAACGAGAATATTTATAAAAATATCTTCAGAAATATCGAAGATATTTATGATGATATTTTAGAATTTCTAAGTTCGATGGTTGATGAAGAAAGATTTTCCGCAAGATTTTAACATGAGTACGGAGCAAGATATTCGTTGAAGGTTTCATCGGATCCAGAATTACCTGGATTCTTTGAGTATATGATATGGTCCTTGTATTTGGCCTTGGTCTCCTTCATGGTTTGCTCAATCTATTTTTCAGTATCAAATTTTCTATCGAGCATTCCTAACACACCCTTCTTTATCTTCAAAATTTTGGCCGTTTAGACCATCTACAATTTTTCTGTTTCCTCTGCATTTAATGCTACAATATCTGAATCATCGGTTATCAATCCGAGGTGGTTTCAGGAGAATTGTGTTTTTAGATGATTAAACGCTGGTGGTAATATGGTAGAATATAAAAGGTTCCCCGGTAACAATAAAAGAGCACGCATATATATCAAAGTTATAATAAGGTTGTTTTGAACGAGAAGTCGAAGTTGATTTGCTGGAGCTGTGACAAAATTGGCTAAATTGAAAAAGAGTTACAATGTTATTTTCGGTAATAACAATGCCTAAAGAACTAGCACAGATACGTGTTAAACATTTACTCACTCTCCGAGAGTTTTTCAGGTGCATAACTATATGCATAAATCTTTCCTTCCGTAGATGAAGTGCGGTTAATTCATTCCTCTCGATTGAGGTGTTTTCAAGAATCATGAAAGGTTTGAATGCAGATTGTAATCGTCAAGATACAAATGAGGTTTACGATGAAATCAAGTGGCAACTTGAAGAATTGTTTAGTTTCATATGTTATAGTCAATATTTTAATTCATTTAATTCTCCAATGTTATTAGTCCACAGTCGATAGTCCACAGTTAACAGTCCAATAATTCATATATAGTTTAATATATAATATTCGAATTAATTAATACGTATCGTGACCCGTGTACATGTCTCAGACTCGATCACAACTCAAATTATATATATTATTGTAGAATCAACCTCAACACTGTATAGCTAACTCGGTCATTACTGCATATAGAGTGTCTATGGTTATTCCAAATAATATATATAGATGCGTCGATATGATATGTCAAAACCTTGTATACGTGTCTCGATATTTAAAGTGCGTAAAATAAATAACAGAAATTAAATAACGATAAATAAAATTGCGAGAATTAAAATTGCGATAAATAAATAAAAAAATTGCGATAAATAAAAGGTAATACGGAATTAACAGTTAGCTAGGAACAGTTAGCTAGGATTTTGTTAGCGTGGATTCTTAACAAAATTTCTCATAGTTAATTTGTTTGTTTCTAACAAATTTTATTTTGTAAAATATTTTCTTCATTATGCCACTTGTTGGATTCTAATAAGTCAAAATCCAATTATGAAATTGAATGAAAATGGTTACTCTGTGGTGAACAGATTCGTATAGCTGTGGGTGTAAGTAGGATAGTAAATGACTGTTGAATCAGATTCAAAGAATGTACAATGTAACTTACTAATTTGAAAACTAAATATTCCTCGGGTATTACCTACCTGTTAAAATATTTTCACCATTAACAGTTTGTACGAAAGAATTTTTTTAATTACAATCTTTATGAAAATATATATACATATATATTTTCTTCAAATGCAGGCATGGATTTAATGAGTTAATATGGTATTAATCTCATTTGCTTTTCGGGTTGAGCTAGAATAAATCTCTAAAACTATTAGGAACCACATGTTCTTCGCACAATATTAATGAAGTTATGGATCAATACTTCATCGTTAATTGTTGTTGGTACTCCTTGGTATCTATGGTACATATGATGTGGATGTTCGAGGTAAAGATTGTGATGTTGAGGTGTGGATTGTTGATGGTACTTGTGAAGACCCATCCTAATCCATCCGGACGAAGTCTGAAATGTCCCGTTCTTATTGATTAAAAACGTTCCATATTAATTGATTTCGTTGCGAGGTTTTGACCTCTATATGAGACGTTTTTCAAAGACTGCATTCATTTTAAAACAAACCATAACCTTTATTTCATAGATAAAGGTTTTAAAAAGCTTTACGTAGATTATCAAATAATGATAATCTAAAATATCCTGTTTACACACGACCATTACATAATGGTTTACAATACAAATATGTTACAACAAAATAAGTTTCTTGAATGCAGTTTTTACACAATATCATACAAGCATGGACTCCAAATCTCGTCCTTATTTAAGTATGCGACAGCGGAAGCTCTTAATAATCACCTGAGAATAAACATGCTTAAAACGTCAACAAAAATGTTGGTGAGTTATAGGTTTAACCTATATATATCAAATCATAATAATAGACCACAAGATTTCATATTTCAATACACATCCCATACATAGAGATAAAAACCATTCATATGGTGAACACCTGGTAACCGACATTAACAAGATGCATATATAAAAATATCCCCATCATTCCGGGACACCCTTCGGATATGATATAAATTTCGAAGTACTAAAGCATCCGGTACTTTGGATGGGGTTTGTTAGGCCCAATAGATCTATCTTTAGGATTCGCGTCAATTAGGGTGTCTGTTCCCTAATTCTTAGATTACCAGACTTAATAAAAAGGGGCATATTCGATTTCGATAATTCAACCATAGAATGTAGTTTCACGTACTTGTGTCTATTTTGTAAATCATTTATAAAACCTGCATGTATTCTCATCCCAAAAATATTAGATTTTAAAAGTGGGACTATAACTCACTTTCACAGATTTTTACTTCGTCGGGAAGTAAGACTTGGCCACTGGTTGATTCACGAACCTATAACAATATATACATATATATCAAAGTATGTTCAAAATATATTTACAACACTTTTAATATATTTTGATGTTTTAAGTTTATTAAGTCAGCTGTCCTCGTTAGTAACCTACAACTAGTTGTCCACAGTTAGATGTACAGAAATAAATCGATAAATATTATTTTGAATCAATCCACGACCCAGTGTATACGTATCTCAGTATTGATCACAACTCAAACTATATATATTTTGGAATCAACCTCAACCCTGTATAGCTAACTCCAACATTCACATATAGAGTGTCTATGGTTGTTCCGAAATATATATAGATGTGTCGACATGATAGGTCGAAACATTGTATACGTGTCTATGGTATCTCAAAATTACATAATATACAATACAAGTTGATTAAGTTATGGTTGGAATAGATTTGTTACCAATTTTCACGTAGCTAAAATGAGAAAAATTATCCAATCTTGTTTTACCCATAACTTCTTCATTTTAAATCCGTTTTGAGTGAATCAAATTGCTATGGTTTCATATTGAACTCTATTTTATGAATCTAAACAGAAAAAGTATAGGTTTATAGTCGGAAAAATAAGTTACAAGTCGTTTTTGTAAAGGTAGTCATTTCAGTCGAAAGAACGACGTCTAGATGACCATTTTAGAAAACATACTTCCACTTTGAGTTTAACCATAATTTTTGGATATAGTTTCATGTTCATAATAAAAATCATTTTCTCAGAATAACAACTTTTAAATCAAAGTTTATCATAGTTTTTAATTAACTAACCCAAAACAGCCCGCGGTGTTACTACGACGGCGTAAATCCGGTTTTACGGTGTTTTTCGTGTTTCCAGGTTTTAAATCATTAAGTTAGCATATCATATAGATATAGAACATGTGTTTAGTTGATTTTAAAAGTCAAGTTAGAAGGATTAACTTTTGTTTGCGAACAAGTTTAGAATTAACTAAACTATGTTCTAGTGATTACAAGTTTAAACCTTCGAATAAGATAGCTTTATATGTATGAATCGAATGATGTTATGAACATCATTACTACCTTAATTTCCTTGGATAAACCTACTGGAAAAGAAAAAAATGGATCTAGCTTCAATGGATCCTTGGATGGCTCGAAGTTCTTGAAGCAGAATCATGACACGAAAACAAGTTCAAGTAAGATCATCACTTGAAATAAGATTGTTATAGTTATAGAAATTGAACCAAAGTTTGAATATGATTATTACCTTGTATTAGAATGATAACCTACTGTAAGAAACAAAGATTTCTTGAGGTTGAATGATCACCTTACAAGATTGGAAGTGAGCTAGCAAACTTGAAAGTATTCTTGATTTTATGAAACTAGAACTTTTGGAATTTGTGAAGAACACTTAGAACTTGAAGATAGAACTTGAGAGAGATCAATTAGATGAAGAAAATTGAAGAATGAAAGTGTTTTTAGGTGTTTTTGGTCGTTGGTGTATGGATTAGATATAAAGGATATGTAATTTTGTTTTCATGTAAATAAGTCATGAATGATTACTCATATTTTTGTAATTTTATGAGATATTTCATGCTAGTTGCCAAATGATGGTTCCCACATGTGTTAGGTGACTCACATGGGCTGCTAAGAGCTGATCATTGGAGTGTATATACCAATAGTACATACATCTAAAAGCTGTGTATTGTACGAGTACGAATACGGGTGCATACGAGTAGAATTGTTGATGAAACTGAACGAGGATGTAATTGTAAGCATTTTTGTTAAGTAGAAGTATTTTGATAAGTGTATTGAAGCCTTTCAAAAGTGTATAAATACATATTAAAACACTACATGTATATACATTTTAACTGAGTCGTTAAGTCATCGTTAGTCGTTACATGTAAATGTTGTTTTGAAACCTTTAGGTTAACGATCTTGGTAAATGTTGTTAACCCAATGTTTATAATATCAAAAGGGATTTTAAATTATTATATTATCATGATATTATGATATACGAATATCTCTTAATATGATATATATACATTAAATGTCGTTACAACGATAATCGTTACATATATGCCTCGTTTCAAAATCATTAAGTTAGTAGTCTTGTTTTTACATATGTAGTTCATTGTTAATATACTTAATGATATGTTTAATTATCATAATATAATGTTAACTATATATATATCCATATATATGTCATCATATAGTTTTTACAAGTTTTAACGTTCGTGAATCACCGGTCAACTTGGGTGGTCAATTGTCTATATGAAACCTATTTCAATTAATCAAGTCTTAACAAGTTTGATTGCTTAACATGTTGGAAACATTTTATCATGTAAATATCAATCTCAATTAATATATATAAACATGGAAAAGTTCAGGTCACTACAGTACCTACCCGTTAAATAAATTTCGTCCCGAAATTTTAAGCTGTTGAAGGTGTTGAAGAATCTTCTGGAAATAGATGCGGGTATTTCTTCTTCATCTGATCTTCACGCTCCCAGGTGAACTCGGGTCCTCTACGAGCATTCCATCGAACCTTAACAATTGGTATCTTGTTTTGCTTAAGTCTTTTAACCTCACGATCCATTATTTCGACGGGTTCTTCGATGAATTGAAGTTTTTCGTTGATTTGGATTTCATCTAACGGAATAGTGAGATCTTCTTTAGCAAAACATTTCTTCAAATTCAAGACGTGGAAAGTGTTATGTACAGCCGCGAGTTGTTGAGGTAACTCAAGTCGGTAAGCTACTGGTCCGACACGATCAATAATCTTGAATGGTCCAATATACCTTGGATTTAATTTCCCTCGTTTACCAAATCGAACAACGCCTTTCCAAGGTGCAACTTTAAGCATGACTATCTCTCCAATTTCAAATTCTATATCTTTTCTTTTAATGTCAGCGTAGCTCTTTTGTCGACTTTGGGCGGTTTTCAACCGTTGTTGAATTTGAATGATCTTCTCGGTAGTTTCTTGTATAATCTCCGGACCCGTAATTTGTCTATCCCCCACTTCACTCCAACAAATCGGAGACCTGCACTTTCTACCATAAAGTGCTTCAAACGGCGCCATCTGAATGCTTGAATGGTAGCTGTTGTTGTAGGAAAATTCTGCTAACGGTAGATGTCGATCCCAACTGTTTCCGAAATCAATAACACATGCTCGTAGCATGTCTTCAAGCGTTTGTATCGTCCTTTCGCTCTGCCCATCAGTTTGTGGATGATAGGCAATACTCATGTCTAGACGAGTTCCTAATGCTTGCTGTAATGTCTGCCAGAATCTTGAAATAAATCTGCCATCCCTATCAGAGATAATAGAGATTGGTATTCCATGTCTGGAGATGACTTCCTTCAAATACAGTCGTGCTAACTTCTCCATCTTGTCATCTTCTCTTATTGGCAGGAAGTGTGCTGATTTGGTGAGACGATCAACTATTACCCAAATAGTATCAAAACCACTTACAGTCCTTGGCAATTTAGTGATGAAATCCATGGTAATGTTTTCCCATTTCCATTCTGGGATTTCGGGTTGTTGAAGTAGACCTGATGGTTTTTGATGCTCAGCTTTGACCTTAGAACACGTCAAACATTCTCCTACGTATTTAGCAACATCGGCTTTCATACCCGGCCACCAAAAATGTTTCTTGAGATCCTTGTACATCTTCCCCGTTCCAGGATGTATTGAGTATCTGGTTTTATGAGCTTCTCTAAGTACCATTTCTCTCATATCTCCAAATTTTGATACCCAAATCCTTTCAGCCCTATACCGGGTTCTGTCTTCCCGAATATTAAGATGCTTCTCCGATCCTTTGGGTATTTCATCCTTTAAATTTCCCTCTTTTAAAACTCCTTGTTGCGCCTCCTTTATTTGAGTAGTAAGTTTATTATGAATCATTATATTCATAGATTTTACTCGAATGGGTTCTCTGTCCTTCCTGCTCAAGGCATCGGCTACCACATTTGCCTTCCCCGGGTGGTAACGAATCTCAAAGTCGTAATCATTCAATAATTCAATCCACCTACGCTGCCTCATATTCAGTTGTTTCTGATTAAATATGTGTTGAAGACTTTTGTGGTCGGTATATATAATACTTTTGACCCCATATAAGTAGTGCCTCCAAGTCTTTAATGCAAAAACAACCGCGCCTAATTCCAAATCATGCGTCATATAATTTTGTTCGTGAATCTTCAATTGTCTAGACGCATAAGCAATCACCTTCGTTCGTTGCATTAATACACAACCGAGACCTTGCTTTGATGCGTCACAATAAATCACAAAATCATCATTCCCTTCAGGCAATGACAATATAGGTGCCGTAGTTAGCTTTTTCTTCAATAACTGAAACGCTTTCTCTTGTTCATCATTCCATTCAAATTTCTTCCCTTTATGCGTTAATGCAGTCAAGGGTTTTGTTATTCTGGAAAAGTCTTGGATGAACCTTCTGTAGTAACCAGCTAGTCCTAAAAACTGGCGTATGTGTTTTGGAGTTTTCGGGGTTTCCCACTTTTCAACAGTTTCTATCTTTGCCGGATCCACCTTAATACCTTCTTTGTTCACTATGTGACCGAGGAATTGAACTTCTTCCAACCAAAATGCACACTTTGAAAACTTAGCGTACAATTCTTCCTTCCTCAATACTTCTAACACCTTTCTCAAATGTTCACCTTGTTCTTGGTCATTCTTTGAGTAAATAAGTATGTCATCAATGAAAACAATGACAAACTTATCAAGGTATGGTCCACACACTCGGTTCATAAGGTCCATGAACACAGCTGGTGCATTAGTTAAACCAAACGGCATGACCATAAACTCGTAATGACCGTAACGTGTTCTGAAAGCAGTCTTTGGAATATCATCTTCTTTCACCCGCATTTGATGATACCCGGAACGTAAGTCAATCTTTGAATAAACAGACGAGCCTTGTAGTTGATCAAATAAGTCGTCGATTCTCGGTAGTGGGTAGCGGTTCTTGATGGTAAGTTTGTTCAACTCTTGGTAGTCGATACACAACCTGAATGTACCATCTTTCTTCTTGACAAACAAAACAGGAGCTCCCCACGGTGATGTGCTTGGTCGAATGAAACCACGCTCTAAAAGTTCTTGTAATTGGCTTTGCAGTTCTTTCATCTCACTGGGTGCGAGTCTGTAAGGAGCACGAGCTATTGGTGCAGCTCCTGGTACAAGATCTATTTGAAATTCAACGGATCGATGTGGGGGTAATCCCGGTAATTCTTTCGGAAATACATCGGGAAATTCTTTTGCAATGGGAACATCATTGATGCTCTTTTCTTCAGTTTGTAGTTTCTCGACGTGTGCTAGAACAGCATAGCAACCTTTTCTTATTAGTTTTTGTGCCTTCAAATTACTAATAAAATGTAGCTTCGTGTTTCCCTTTTCTCCGTACACCATTAAGGGTTTTCCTTTTTCTCGTATAATGCGAATTGCATTTTTGTAACAAACGATCTCTGCTTTCACCTCTTTCAACCAGTCCATACCGATTATCACATCAAAACTCCCTAACTCTACTGGTATCAAATCAATCTTAAATGTTTCGCTAACCAGTTTAATTTCTCGATTCCGACATATATTATCTACTGAAATTAATTTACCATTTGCTAATTCGAGTAAAAATTTACTATCCAAAGGCGTCAATGGACAACTTAATTTAGCACAAAAATCTCTACTCATATAGCTTCTATCCGCACCTGAATCAAATAAAACGTAAGCAGATTTATTGTCAATAAGAAACGTACCCGTAACAAGCTCCGGGTCTTCTTGTGCCTCTGCCGCATTAATATTGAAAACTCTTTCGCGGCCTTGTCCATTCGTGTTCTCCTGGTTCGGGCAATTTCTAATAATGTGGCCTGCTTTCCCACATTTATAACAAACTACATTGGCATAACTTGCTCCGACACTACTTGCTCCGCCATTACTCGTTCCGACACCATTTGTTCCTTTCATTCTATTAACCCCTGGTCCGTAGACCTCACACTTCGCCGCGCTATGGCCATTTCTTTTACACTTGTTGCAAAATTTGGTGCAGAACCCCGAGTGATACTTTTCACACCTTTGGCATAGCTGCTTCTGATTGTTGTTGTTGTTGCGGTTATTATTGTTGTTGGGATGATTGTTGTAGTTGTTGTTGCTGCTGTTGTTGTTGTTGTTGTTGTTGTTGTTGTTGTTGTTGTTGTTGTTGTTGTTGTTGGGCCGTTTGTTGTAGTTGCAATTGATGTTGTGATTGTTGGGATAATTGTTGCGATTATTGTTGTAATTACTGTTATTGTTGTATTGGTGATTCTTATCACCGTTTTCTTCCCACTTTCTTTTGACTTGCTTCACATTGGCCTCTTCAGCAGTCTGTTCTTTAATTCTTTCTTCAATCTGGTTCACTAGTTTGTGAGCCATTCTACATGCCTGTTGTATAGAGGCGGGCTCGTGTGAACTTATATCTTCTTGGATTCTTTCCGGTAATCCTTTCACAAATGCGTCGATCTTCTCTTCCTCATCTTCGAATGCTCCCGGACACAATAGGCACAATTCTGTGAATCGTCTTTCGTACGTGGTAATATCAAATCCTTGGGTTCGTAACCCTCTAAGTTCTGTCTTGAGCTTATTGACCTCGGTTCTGGGACGGTACTTCTCGTTCATCAAGTGCTTGAATGCTGACCACGTTAGTGCGTACGCATCATCTTGTCCCACTTGCTCTAGATAGGTATTCCACCATGTTAACGCAAAACCTGTGAAGGTATGCGTAGTGTACTTCACTTTTCCTCTTCAGTACACTTACTTATGGCAAACACCGATTCGACCTTCTCGGTCCACCGTTTCAATCCGATCGGTCCTTCGGTTCCATCAAATTCCAAAGGTTTGCAGGCAGTGAATTCTTTGTAGGGCATCCTACACGATTTCCTGTACTGCCAGATCCAAGATTATTGTTGGTATGTAGCGCAGCCTGTACCGCGGCTATGTTTGAAGCTAGAAAAGTACGGAATTCCTCTTCATTCATATTCACGGTGTGTCTAGTAGTCGGTGCCATTTCCTTCAAAATAGTCAAATGGAACAAGTTAATCATACAGAATATTAAGAGTAGTTAATAGTATTTCGTAGCATAATATGAACTCATTTATAAAAGCTTTTTCTTCATATTAGCATTTTATAAGTTTAAATTCAGGTAGTACCTACCCGTTAAGTTCATACTTAGTAGCTAATATACAATTCAACTACTACATTTCTATATGAAAAACTGATTGTAATAATATTTCACGTTCAAACTTTTATACAATATTTTACAAACTTACAATACCGCTTATTTTACATAAAGCATGAAATATAGCACACAATAACTTTGATACAAGATAGTTGTGAAGATAATTATAGCTAGTACACAAGTCGTTCAGCAAAGGCAATAAAGACACGTAATTCATACGTCCAGAAACAAGTCATGCATTCTGGTTTTACTAGGACTACTTCCCATCCTTGGTCTTGTGGAACATAACCATTATGGCCGTTGATAAGACAGCATGTTGTAACGTCGTCAAAGGGACGAGAGTTACGTAATGACCAACAGTCTCGTAATAACCTAAAAACCTCATTTCTTATCCCAATTACCGACTCCGTTACTTGTGGGAACGTTTTGTTTAATAGTTGTAGCCCGATGTTCTTGTTCTCACTTTGGTGAGAAGCGAACATTACTAACCCGTAAGCATAACATGCTTCTTTATGTTGCATGTTAGCCTCTTTTTCTAAATCACGAAGTCCTATATTCGGATATACTGAGTCAAAATAATTTCTTAACCCGTTGCGTAAAATAGCATTTGGGTTCCCCGCAATATATGCGTCAAAGTAAACACATCGTAACTTATGGATTTCCCAATGTGATATCCCCCATCTTCCGAACGAAAGCCTTTTATAAACCAAGGCATTCTTGGAACGTTCTTCGAATGTCTTACAAACTGATCTCGCCTTAAATAGTTGTGCCGAGGAATTCTGACCGACTCTAGACAAGATTTCATCAATCATGTCTCCGGGTAGGTCTCTTAAAATATTGGGTTGTCTATCCATTTTGTGTTTTTATACTGTAAAATAGACAAGAGTTAGATTCATAAAAAAAATACTTATTAATACAAGCAATTTTTACATATATCATAAAGCATAAGCACACTATATTACATATTTTACACCACACGAATATAACTATCTTATTCCGACTCGCTCATTTCTTCTTGTTCGGTTTTGGTTCGTTTTGCCAAGTTTCTAGGGATATATGATGTTCCCCTAATACGAGCCGTCGTTATCCACATTGGTTTAGAAAAACCTGGTGGTTTAGAGGTTCTCGGGTCATTGTTACAACTTAAGGACTTCGGGGGTTGACGATACATATAAAGTTCATCGGGGTTGAAATTAGATTTCTCTATTTTTATGCCCTTTCCCTTATTATTTTCTTTTGCCTTTTTAAATTCAGTTGGGGTAATTTCTATAACATCATCGAAATTCTCGTCGGAATCCGATTCATCGGAGAATTGGTAATCCTCCCAATATTTTGCTTCCTTGGTGGAAACACCATTGACCATAATTAACCTTGGTCGGTTGGTTGAGGATTCTCTTTTACTTAACCGTTTTATTATTTCCCCCACCGGTTCTATTTCTTCTTCCGGTTCCGATTCTTCTTCCGGTTTTGATTCTTCTTCCGGTTCCGACTCTTCTTCCGGTTCCTCTTCGGGAACTTGTGAATCAGTCCACGAATCATTCCAATTTACATTTGACTCTTCATTATTATTAGGCGAGTCAATGGGACTTGTTCTAGAGGTAGACATCTATCACATAATATCAAACACGTTAAGAGATTAATATATCACATAATATTCATATGTTAAAAAATATATAGTTTCCAACAAAAATGTTAAGCAATCATTTTTAAAGAAAACACGGTCGAAGTCCAGACTCACTAATGCATCCTAACAAACTCGATAAGACACACTAATGCAAATTTTCTGGTTCTCTAAGACCAACGCTCGGATACCAACTGAAATGTCCCGTTCTTATTGATTAAAAACGTTCCATATTAATTGATTTCGTTGCGAGGTTTTGACCTCTATATGAGACGTTTTTCAAAGACTGCATTCATTTTTAAAACAAACCATAACCTTTATTTCATAGATAAAGGTTTTAAAAAGCTTTACGTAGATTATCAAATAATGATAATCTAAAATATCCTGTTTACACACGACCATTACATAATGGTTTACAATACAAATATGTTACAACAAAATAAGTTTCTTGAATGCAGTTTTTACACAATATCATACAAGCATGGACTCCAAATCTCGTCCTTATTTAAGTATGCGACAGCGGAAGCTCTTAATAATCACCTGAGAATAAACATGCTTAAAACGTCAACAAAAATGTTGGTGAGTTATAGGTTTAACCTATATATATCAAATCATAATAATAGACCACAAGATTTCATATTTCAATACACATCCCATACATAGAGATAAAAATCATTCATATGGTGAACACCAGGTAACCGACATTAACAAGATGCATATATAAGAATATCCCCATCATTACGGGACACCCTTCGGATATGATATAAATTTCGAAGTACTAAAGCATCCGGTACTTTGGATGGGGTTTGTTAGGCCCAATAGATCTATCTTTAGGATTCGCGTCAATTAGGGTGTCTGTTCCCTAATTCTTAGATTACCAGACTTAATAAAAAGGGGCATATTCGATTTCGATAATTCAACCATAGAATGTAGTTTCACGTACTTGTGTCTATTTTGTAAATCATTTATAAAACCTGCATGTATTCTCATCCCAAAAATATTAGATTTTAAAAGTGGGACTATAACTCACTTTCACAGATTTTTACTTCGTCGGGAAGTAAGACTTGGCCACTGGTTGATTCACGAACCTATAACAATATATACATATATATCAAAGTATGTTCAAAATATATTTACAACACTTTTAATATATTTTGATGTTTTAAGTTTATTAAGTCAGCTGTCCTCGTTAGTAACCTACAACTAGTTGTCCACAGTTAGATGTACAGAAATAAATCGATAAATATTATCTTGAATCAATCCACGACCCAGTGTATACGTATCTCAGTATTGATCACAACTCAAACTATATATATTTTGGAATCAACCTCAACCCTGTATAGCTAACTCCAACATTCACATATAGAATGTCTATGGTTGTTCCGAAATATATATAGATGTGTCGACATGATAGGTCGAAACATTGTATACGTGTCTATGGTATCTCAAGATTACATAATATACAATACAAGTTGATTAAGTTATGGTTGGAATAGATTTGTTACCAATTTTCACGTAGCTAAAATGAGAAAAATTATCCAATCTTGTTTTACCCATAACTTCTTCATTTTAAATCCGTTTTGAGTGAATCAAATTGCTATGGTTTCATATTGAACTCTATTTTATGAATCTAAACAGAAAAAGTATAGGTTTATAGTCGGAAAAATAAGTTACAAGTTGTTTTTGTAAAGGTAGTCATTTCAGTCGAAAGAACGACGTCTAGATGACCATTTTAGAAAACATACTTCCACTTTGAGTTTAACCATAATTTTTGGATATAGTTTCATGTTCATAATAAAAATCATTTTCTCAGAATAACAACTTTTAAATCAAAGTTTATCATAGTTTTTAATTAACTAACCCAAAACAGCCCGCGGTGTTACTACGACGGCGTAAATCCGGTTTTACGGTGTTTTTCGTGTTTCCAGGTTTTAAATCATTAAGTTAGCATATCATATAGATATAGAACATGTGTTTAGTTGATTTTAAAAGTCAAGTTAGAAGGATTAACTTTTGTTTGCGAACAAGTTTAGAATTAACTAAACTATGTTCTAGTGATTACAAGTTTAAACCTTCGAATAAGATAGCTTTATATGTATGAATCGAATGATGTTATGAACATCATTACTACCTTAATTTCCTTGGATAAACCTACTGGAAAAGAAAAAAATAGATCTAGCTTCAATGGATCCTTGGATGGCTCGAAGTTCTTGAAGCAGAATCATGACACGAAAACAAGTTCAAGTAAGATCATCACTTGAAATAAGATTGTTATAGTTATAGAAATTGAACCAAAGTTTGAATATGATTATTACCTTGTATTAGAATGATAACCTACTGTAAGAAACAAAGATTTCTTGAGGTTGGATGATCACCTTACAAGATTGGAAGTGAGCTAGCAAACTTGAAAGTATTCTTGATTTTATGAAACTAGAACTTTTGGAATTTGTGAAGAACACTTAGAACTTGAAGATAGAACTTGAGAGAGATCAATTAGATGAAGAAAATTGAAGAATGAAAGTGTTTTTAGGTGTTTTTGGTCGTTGGTGTATGGATTAGATATAAAGGATATGTAATTTTGTTTTCATGTAAATAAGTCATGAATGATTACTCATATTTTTGTAATTTTATGAGATATTTCATGCTAGTTGCCAAATGATGGTTCCCACATGTGTTAGGTGACTCACATGGGCTGCTAAGAGCTGATCATTGGAGTGTATATACCAATAGTACATACATCTAAAAGCTGTGTATTGTACGAGTACGAATACGGGTGCATACGAGTAGAATTGTTGATGAAACTGAACGAGGATGTAATTGTAAGCATTTTTGTTAAGTAGAAGTATTTTGATAAGTGTATTGAAGCCTTTAAAAAGTGTATAAATACATATTAAAACACTACATGTATATACATTTTAACTGAGTCGTTAAGTCATCGTTAGTCGTTACATGTAAATGTTGTTTTGAAACCTTTAGGTTAACGATCTTGTTAAATGTTGTTAACCCAATGTTTATAATATCAAAAGGGATTTTAAATTATTATATTATCATGATATTATGATATACGAATATCTCTTAATATGATATATATACAATAAATGTCGTTACAACGATAATCGTTACATATATGCCTCGTTTCAAAATCATTAAGTTAGTAGTCTTGTTTTTACATATGTAGTTCATTGTTAATATACTTAATGATATGTTTAATTATCATAATATAATGTTAACTATATATATAACCATATATATGTCATCATATAGTTTTTACAAGTTTTAACGTTCGTGAATCACCGGTCAACTTGGGTGGTCAATTGTCTATATGAAACCTATTTCAATTAATCAAGTCTTAACAAGTTTGATTGCTTAACATGTTGGAAACATTTTATCATGTAAATATCAATCTCAATTTATATATATAAACATGGAAAAGTTCGGGTCACTACAAAGTCCATATTGATTATAAACGATTCACAACAGTTGATTACATTGTGAGGTACTTGAACTCTATATGATACATTTTACAAACATTGCATTCGTTTTTGAAAAGACAATCTTTCATTACATCGAAAGTTGACAACATGTATACCATTTCGTAATATATCTTACTGTAATTGACTTAATAATAATCTTGATGAACTCAACGACTCGAATGCAACTTCTTTTGAAATATGTCATGAATGACTCCAAGTAATATCTCTAAGATAAGCAAATGCACAGCGGAAGATTTCTTTCGTACCTGAGAATAAACATGCTTTCAAGTGTCAACCAAAAGGTTGGTGAGTTCATTAGTTTAACATAAATAATCATTTCATAATTTTAATAGACCACAAGATTTCATATTTCCATTTCTCATAAACATACGTCCCATGCATAGAGACAAAAATATCATTTATATGGATTGAACACCTGGTAACCGACATTCACAATATGCATATAAGAATATCCCCTATCATTCCGGGATCCTCCTTCGGACATGATATAAATTTCGAAGTACTAAAGCATCCGGTACTTTGGATGGGGCTTGTTGAGCCCGATAGATCTATCTTTAGAGTTCGCGTCAATTAGGGTGTCTGTTCCCTAATTCTTAAGTTACCAGACTTAATAAAAAGGGGCATATTCAATTTTGATAATTCAACCATAGAATGTAGTTTCACGTACTTGTGTCTATTTCGTAAAACAGTTATAAAAGCAGCGCATGTATTCTCAGTCCCAAAAATATATATTGCAAAAACATTTAAAAAGGGATTAATGAAACTCACGCATATAAATATTGTAAAATAGTTAATAAAGCATTTGCATGTATTCTCAGCCTAAAAATATAATGAGTAAAAAGGGAGCAAATGAACTCACAGTATTGTATTTTGTAGTAAAAATACATATAACGACATTGAACAACTAAACAATGCAAGGTTGGCCTTAGATTCCCGAACCTATATTATTCATATATATATTAAAACATTTATTTATAATCGGACAAATATATATATTATTATTAGTGATATACATTTATATCAATAATTTATATATTTCATTATATATTCATTTTATATATTTTAAGAATATAAGTTTTGTTATGTTATATGTACTAAATACATTTTATTTATATATACCATTTGTTTGTTAAAACAGTATTTTTAATAATACTAAGATAATATTTGTAATGATAATATAATGATAATGGTAAAACTACTAATAGTTTTAATATTAAATCTTATAATAATAATAATACCAGTAATTTTTAATAAAATGAAATGTTTAATAATGGTAATGGTTCTGAGAATGATAATTTTAATCTTATAATACTTATTACTGAATAATAATAATATTTATATTGATATTAATATTACTAATAATATCGTTAATAATACTTAATGACGTTACTTAATCAAAATGTTAATAATATTAGTCAGAGTATTTATGTTAACATAATGATAATAGTAATTCATCTATTATTAGTTAATAAATATAATAATAGTAGTAGTAATAACAATATTTTTAGTTATAACTTTACTTGTAATAATAATAACGATAATTGATAACTAATACTTATTAGTAATAATAATAATAATAATAATAATAATAATAATAATTGTAACACTAACAATAATAATAACCATAACCATATTGATAATAATAATAATGAAAATGGAAAACTACCTCAAAGGCCTTAAAAAAATTATGCCATCCCCGGGACTCGAACCCGCGACCTCCCTCTCACCCGTACAACCCTTAAACCATTTATTTGTTTCAATTTTCTTGAATAATACCCATCTGATTTATTTAAAACCCGTGCCTTTTCTGTTTATAATCTTCTTCATCTTCTTCGTTAATAAATCGATTAACAACCAGTAAATTGATCACCACTAACTTAATTATTGTCTTTAATACTTATAATTAGAATGAAAACAACTTATGATGTGATTTTTAAATTAACAGAAACGAATTTAAATAAAAAAAAACACCTTCACAGCTCGTTAAGAACTCCGACTGTAATTTCGACTCTAAAAATGTTTTGGATCAAAATTTCCATATGAATTAGATAGTACTACACTCCTAGAAGCTTTCTCAATCTTCAATTTAACATAAAACACAAAAACAAATTTGAATTTCGCCAAGAACATACCGTTTGACTTTTGAAACTTGAACTTTGACTCCAAAAATTCGTACTCGATATGAAGAATTGGGTGTTGAAACTTTTCAGACAGTTTAAACGAATGATCTCTAACATAACTGCATTTAAAGATTTTAAAATTCAATATGATATCGAGTTTTTGCTGAAAAGATAAAGAACAGAGGTTTCACGTCTGTTTCTTTGATTTTCTGTGTTTTTAATCTCTAATTGCAGTTTGTAAATTATGTAGAATGATTAAGTGCTTGATTTAATAGTGTATTTGGATTCTAATATATTTGTGAAGTCGACAGAAATCGACTTACAGACAAGTAGTACCTCGCTTTTTCAATTGGGCGAATAAAATAAAAAACAGATAGCTAAATTCAACAGATTGTACGTTTGATACAGTAAGACAACGAATTTAGTGATACAAACCAAAAATAGAATACAGTTTGATTGTTAGTGACACATATCCTGATTCTATATTTACATTTTTTGCATAATGATATTTATAGTTAATAATTTTAATTATATTAATAATAATTACAATACTAATAATAATAATAATAGTATTAATAATAATATTAAGAGTAATAAAAATAACAATAAAATATTAAGTCACAATGATAATAATATAAGTGAAAATTAATAATAAAAAAAAAAAATAATAATAATAATAATAATAATAATAATAATAATAATAATAATTATATTAATAATAATAATAATAATATTATTATTATTATTAATCATATTTATATATATCAATTTTATGTCTATATGTTATATATTAAAAATATTAATGTTGATATTAATATCGAAAGTGATAATAATATTACTACAGTAACTATATTTTAATTTATAATTAAATTTAATATCTTGTATAATAACATATACTGAATATTTAATGTTTACATATTATATATAATATTATATAATTTTCATGTAAATATGAATATATTAACAATGTTATATATATATATATAATCATCATATATTTATTTACTATCTTATATTCTTTCTTAATAGATATAGATATTATAAGTTTTAACACATAATATTTATATCTTACATATAATAATAATTACATATGTGTGTGTATATATATATATATATTGATTCTTTTTAATAATATACTTATTATATTTTATTTTATTTTAATTCTACTGATTAATTTATATTTTATTATTTTACATTATTATATATACTCATATCTTTTTATTTATATATATATATATATATATATATATATATATATATATATATATATATATATATATATACATTTACATTTTTTACTTACACACAATGGTTCGTGAATCGTCAGGAGTAGTCTAAGGTCAATTCGATATATGAAATAGTTCAAACATTATGAGACTTAGTTTAATAGACTTTGCTTATCATGTCGGAATCATATAAGATTAAGTTTAAATTTGGTCGAAAATTTTCGGGTCATCACAGTACCTACCCGTTAAAGAAATTTCGTCTCGAAATTTGAGTGAGGTGGTCATGGCTAACAATAAAAAATATTTTCATGACGAATATGAGTTGATAAATAAAGTTTATTACTATTGAGTAATATGGATAAGATACTTCAATTACTCGAAGAGTACGAGTGAAGCTATCACTAACTAGTGAAATGAGAAAGACATGTTTCATCATATCTTTTGACTAGTCATGGTTGAATTCCGGAATTCAAGGTATTTAAAAGAAAATCTTGGAAATCTATCAGATCTGATTCTTCGACGAATAAGGAAATTAAGATCTCTCTAATTAAATACGGTGATCTGCTTCGATTACTCTGTCTGATATTTCCATTATAATTAAACTCTTCCGTTCCATTATTCTCACCATTCCTATACTTTCCTTCTTGTTTCATACATCCATAAGATTCTGAAAATACTTAATCCAGTTCTGATCCTTGTCCTTATCCTTACTATTGCAACAATCATTCTCCTTTTCCAACTTCCACCAGAGGAATCTGCTTTCTTCTACTTCGCCCTTGGGATTATAATGTTTTTAATTCTCCCGTGTCTTTATGTTGCGATAAACATTGATATACACGGTTTGTAATTTATGTGTTGCTATCGGGCTTTATATTCTCCCTTATATTTTAAAGCTCTATGCTTTTGTTTTCTCTTCCCGACTTCAAGTCAAGCGAATAATGGTCCAGAATTTGTAGATATAGTGTTTCGAATGATTATAATGTTCTAAGTAGGAAGGAACGTGATAGCACGATTTGATTTTCAAATTTATCAACATTACAAAAGATAGAACCATCAAGAATACATTTTCTTGATTTGTTCAGGAGTTAAGTAGAATGAAAGAGTTATGTAACATGGCACATGATGACGTTATGATCTGTGAATCATCACGTCCCATTAGAAGCTCAAAATGACTTACTGTAATATAATCACGTTGATCAAGTGTCATTATATTATACTAACTCATGCATCAGTTCCCAACATTACTTCAATAACATTCATATTTTAAGCTCGAAAGTTTACAGAATATAGAAACTAACAGTTTCTATATGATGTGACACTAATAGTACGGAGAGATTAATGATTTCAGATAAGAATAGTTATAAAAATATCTTCAGAAATATGGAGGATATTTATAATGAAAGATACGATGATATCTTGGAATTTCTAATATCGGAGGATGGTGAAGAAAATTTGTCCGTAAGAGTTTGGAGTCAGGAGCAAGGTATTCGCTAAAGATTTTAGCAGGTATTGAATCATTTAGATTCTTTGAAGTCAAACTTATTCTTTATGATTTGTCCACGGCTTCCTTCATATTTTCGCATAATCTGCTTTTCGGTACTAAATTTTCTATTGAATGTTTCCAACATAATGATACACAGGAAGCACGAAGAGGTATATAATTTTGAACGAGATTATTTATGAAAATATCCTCAGAAATATCGAGAGATATTGATGATGATATTTTGGAATTTCTAAGTTCGATGGTTGATGAGGAAGATTTTTCGCAAGATTTTAACATGAGTACAGAGCAAGATATTCGTTGAAGGTTTCATCAGATCCAGAATTACCTGGATTCTTTGAATATATGGTATGGTCCTTGTATTTGTCCTTGGTCTCCTTCGTGGTTAGCTCAATCCATTTTACAGTTTCAACTTTTCTGAGCTTTTCCAACATACTATTCTTTATCATCAAACTTTCGATGATTATGGTCGTTTACGGTTGTCTATGGTTTCTGCTGCTTCATTCAGCTTTTTCAACATTCATAGTATTGATTTGTAGACTGAGTGCTGTTCAGAATTCCAGAAGGAGAGATCATAATTCTAAGAGATAAATGTCATACATATAACTGTTGATGTAGATATGCTGTGAGTTTTTAAAGTACTGATTGCTGATTCCCGGTAATTGGTATGGTAGTTCTCGTCACAAGATGCGGATGAGTATATGATAGGGTTTCAATGAATAAATATAATGATTTGTCAGAGAGATTTAAGCCAAGAAGTAACGGGGTTGCTGGTATGTCTGCTGGTAATATGGTGGAATATAAAAGAATTTTCCGATATCAAAAGGGTAATCGTATATATCAGGATTATAGTAAGGCTACTTCGAATGAAAAGTCGAAGTTGACTTGCTGGAGATGTGAAAAAATTGGCTACCTTGAAAAGGGATCGCAAAGTTATTTTTGCTGATAAATGCCAAAGGATCTGACGCGGCTACGTGTTAAACTTTTACTCAGTTGCCGAGAGTTTCTCAGGTGCATAACTATATGCATAAATCTTTCCTTCCATAGATGAAGTGCAGTTGGTTCATCCTCTCGATTTGAGGTGTTTTCAAGAATCATGAAAGGTTTGAACGCAGATTGGAATCGTCAAGATACAAATGAGGTTTAAGATGAGATCAAGTGGCAAACTTGAAGAATTGTTTAGTTTCATATGTTATAATCTATATTTTAATTCATTTTAATTGTCCAATGTTGGTAGTTCTTAGTTGATAGTCCACAGTTAGCAATTCAATAATATATATATAGTTTAATATACAATATTCGAATTAATTAATAAATATCGTGACCCGTGTACATGTCTCAGACTCAATCACAACTCAAAGTATATATATTATTTGAGAATCAACCTCAACCCTGTACAGATAACTCAATCATTACTGCATATAGAGTGTCTATGGTGATTCCAAATAATATATATAGATGCGTCGATATGATATGTCAAAACCTTGTATACGTGTCCCGATATTTAATGTGCGTAAAATAAATAACAGAAATTAAATGACGATAAATTAAATGTGTAAAGTAAATAACAGAAATTAAATGACGATAAATAAAATTGCGATAATTAAATTGCGATAAATAAACTGCGATAAATAAAATGTAATCAGTTACCTTGGAATAATTAGCTAGGAACAGTTAGCGTGGATTCTTAACAAAATTACTCATAGTTAATTTGTTTGTTTCTAACAAATTTTATTTTGTCAAATATTTTCTTCATTATGCCACTTGTTGGATTCTGATAAATCAAAATCCAAATATGAAATTAGATGAATATGGTTATTCTGTGGTGAACGGATTTGTATATCGGTGGATGTAAGTAGGATAGTATATGACTGTTGAAACAGCTTTGAAGAATGTACAGTGTAACTTATTAATGTGAATCTTAAATATTCCTCGGGTATTACCTACCCGTTAAAATATTTTTATCATTAACAGTTTGTATAAAAGGATTTTTAATTACAGTCTTTATGAAAACATATATACATATATATTTTCTTCAGATTTAATCATGGATTTAATGAGTTAATATGATATTAAACTCATTTTCTTTTTGGTTGGAACTAGAATAAATAATCTCTAAAACTTTAGAGATTACATATTCGCCATATCGAACGAAGATAAATGAGGTAGAACAATTCATGGAACGATAATTATACTCGAGGTACAGAATGAGATGTTGAGGCATGGATTATTGATAGTACTGGTGCTGTTACTGATGGTACTGTTGATGCCGGTGATGTTGCTGAAGCTGGTAGATTTTGCACCATATTCTCCAAATTGATTACTCGAGCGCGAAGTTCGCTAACTTCTTCTATTATTCCGGGATGATTGTCGGTCGGAACGAGCGGATGAAAAAGGTTTAGAATTTTAGATAGTACATAATCATAGCGAGATATTCAGGAAATGATGGTGAAAATGGTGTTTCGGATTGGTTTGTCGGTAAGTGCTTCAGATTCTTTGCCAAGAGTGCAGGTTGAAGGGTGGAAAGAATCATTTTCTACTCGTCTCCATTGATTAAGTCGACTATGAACCCATCAGATGAATTGAGGATGGATGATTGGTTGATTCATTCTGGTGATGCTGTTTTCGGAGCTTAGGTGAATATCCATGTCGGAATAGCTATCGAAATCTGAGGGACTCGAACTGGTTGCAGGATTCATCTCGTACGATCAGATGAAGAATTTTCGATAAGAAATAGATTATAGGATGTAGATTAGTACCCTGTAATACATAATTTATATATGCATATAAAATACTAAAATCCCATAAGTTACGGAGGAATCTACGGAATATGTTAGGCAAAGTTTACAGTAACAGATATGCTAAGATATGAATTAGCAGATACGCTAAGATATGAATTTGTCTATACACTATTCATGCAATCAATGCAGCAAGATGTGTCTAGATTAGGAATGATAAGTAGGTAATTTTTGACATGAAATGATAAGCAAAACTTTTGACATGCAGACACGGTCGAAGTCCAGACTCACTAAAGCATCCTAACGACTTATCAGTTAGACACACTAATGCAGACCTGGTTCGCTAAGACCACCACTCTGATACCACTAAAGCATCCTACGAAGTCCATATCAATTATAAACGATTCACAACAGTTGATTACATTGCGAGGTACTTGACCTCTATATGATACATTTTACAAACATTGCATTCGTTTTTGAAAAGACAATCTTTCATTACATCGAAAGTTGACAACATGTATACCATTTCGTAATATATCTTACTGTAATTGACTTAATAATAATCTTGATGAACTCAACGACTCGAATGCAACGTCTTTTGAAATATGTCATGAATGACTCCAAGTAATATCTCTAAGATAAGAAAATGCACAGCGGAAGATTTCTTTCGTATCTGAGAATAAACATGCTTTCAAGTGTCAACCAAAAGGTTGGTGAGTTCATTAGTTTAACATAAATAATCATTTCATAATTTTAATAGACCACAAGATTTCATATTTCCATTTCTCATAAACATACGTCCCATGCATAGAGACAAAAATATCATTCATATGGATTGAACACCTGGTAACCGACATTCACAATATGCATATAAGAATATCCCCTATCATTCCGGGATCCTCCTTCAGACATGATAAAAATTTTGAAGTACTAAAGCATCTGGTACTTTGGATGGGGCTTGTTGAGCCCGATAGATCTATCTTTAGAGTTCGCGTCAATTAGAGTGTCTGTTCCCTAATTCTTAGATTACCAGACTTAATAAAAAGGGGCATATTCAATTTCGATAATTCAACCATAGAATGTAGTTTCACGTACTTGTGTCTATTTCGTAAAACAGTTATAAAAGCAGCGCATGTATTCTCAGTCCCAAAAATATATATTGCAAAAGCATTTAAAAAGGGATTAATGAAACTCACGCATATAAATATTGTAAAACACTTAATAAAGCATTTGCATGTATTCTCAGCCCAAAAATATAATGAGTAAAAAGGGAGCAAAACTCACAGTATTGTATTTTGTAGTAAAAATACATATAACGACATTGAACAACTAAACAATGAAAGGTTGGTCTTGGATTCCCGAACCTATATTATTCATATATATATTAAAACATTTATTTGTAATCGAACAAATATATATATTATTATTAGTGATATACATTGATATCAATAATTTATATATTTCATTATATATTCATTTTATATATTTTAAGAATATAAGTTTTGTTATGTTATATGTACTAAATACATTTTATTTATATATACCATTTGTTTGTTAAAACAGTATTTTTAATAATACTAAGATAATATCTGTAATGATAATATAATGAGAATGGTAAAACTACTAATAGTTTTAATATTAAATCTTATAATAATAATAATAATAACATTAGTTTTTAATAAAATGAAATGTTTAATAATGGTAATGGTTCTGAGAATGATAATTTTAATCTTATAATACTTATTACTGAATAATAATAATATTTATATTGATATTAATATTACTAATAATATCGTTAATAATACTTAATGACGTTACTTAATCAAAATGCTAATAATATTAGTCAGAGTATTTATGTTAACATAATGATAATAGTAATTCATCTATTATTAGTTAATAAATATAATAATAGTAGTAGTAATAACAATATTTTTAGTTATAACTTTACTTGTAATAATAATAAAGATAATTGATAACTAATACTTATTAGTAATAATAATAATAATAATAATAATTGTAACACTAACAATAATAATAACCATAACCATAATGATAATAATAATAATGAAAATGGAAAACTACTTCAAAGGCCTTAAAAAAAATTATGCCATCCCCAGGACTCGAACCTGCGACCTCCCTCTCACCCGCACAACCCTTAAACCATTGATCTGTGTCAATTTTCTTGAATAATACCCATCTGATTTATTTAAAACCCGTACCTTTTCTGTTTATAATCTTCTTCATCTTCTTCGTTAATAAATCGATCAACAACCAGTAAATTGATCACCACTAACTTAATTATTGTCTTTAATACTTATAATCAGAATGAAAACAACTTATGATTTGATTTTTAAATTAACAGAAACGGATTTAAACAAAAAAAACACCTTCACAGCTCGTTAAGAACTCCGACTGTAATTTCGACTCTAAAAATGTTTTGGATCAAAATTTCCATCTGAATTAGATAGTACTACACTCCTAGAAGCTTTCTCAATCTTCAATTTAACATAAAACACAAAAACAAATTTGAATTTCGCCAAGAACATACCGTTTGACTTTTGAAACTTGATCTTTGACTCCAAAAATTCGTACTCGATATGAAGAATTGGGTGTTGAAACTTTTCAGACAGTTTAAACGAATGATCTCTAACATAACTGCATTTAAAGATTTTAAAATTCAATATGATATCGAGTTTTTGCTGAAAAGATAATGAACAGAGGTTTCACGTCTGTTTCTTTGATTTTCTGTGTTTTTAATATCTAATTGCAGTTTGTAAATTATGTAGAATGATTAAGTGCTTGATTTAACAGTGTATTTGGATTCTAATATATTTGTGAAGTTGACAAAAATCGACTTACAGACAAGTAGTACCTCGCTTTTTCAATTGGGCGAATAAAATAAAAAACAGATAGCTAAATTCAACAGATTATACGTTTGATACAGTAAGACAACGAATTTAGTGATACAAACCAAAAATAGAATACAGTTTGATTGTTAGTGACACATATCCTGATTCTATATTTACGTTTTTTACATAATGATATTTATAGTTAATAATTTTAATTATATTAATAATAATATTAAGAGTAATAATAATAACAAAAAAATATTAAGTCACAATGATAATAATATAAGTGAAAATTAATAATAATAATAATAATATTAATAATAATAATAATAATAATAATAATAATAATAATAATAATAATACTAATTATATTAATAATAATAATAATAATATTATTATTATTATTATTAATCATATTTATATATATCAATTTTATGTCTATATGTTATATATTAAAAATATTAATGTTGATATTAATATCGAAAGTGATAATAATATTACTACGGTAACTATATTTTAATTTATAATTAAATTTAATATCTTGTATAATAACATATACTGAATATTTAATGTTTACATATTATATATAATATTATATAATTTTCATGTAAATATGAATATATTAACAATGTTATATATATATATATATATATATATATATATATATATATATATATATATATATATATAATCATCATATATCTATTTACTATCTTATATTCTTTCTTAATAGATATAGATATTATAAGTTTTAACACATAATATTTATATCTTACATATAATAATAATTACATATGTGTGTATATATATATATATATATTGATTCTTTTTAATAATATACTTATTATATTTTATTTTATTTTAATTCTACTGATTAATTTATATTTTATTATTTTACATTATTATATATACTCATATCTTTATATATATATATATATATATATATATATATATATATATATATATATATATATATATATATATATATATATATATATATTTACATTTTTACTTACACACAATGGTTCGTGAATCGTCAGGAGTAGTCTAAGGTCAATTCGATATATGAAATAGTTCAAACATTATGAGACTTAGTTTAATAGACTTTGCTTATCGTGTCGGAATCATATAAGATTAAGTTTAAATTTGGTCGAAAATTTCCGGTTCATCACAGTACTGGTGCTGTTACTGATGGTACTGTTGGTGCCGGTGATGTTGCTGAAGCTGGTAAATTTTGCACCATATTCTCCAAATTGATTACTCGAGCGCGAAGTTCGTTGACTTCTTCTATTATTCCGGGATGATTGTCGGTTGGAATGAGCGAATGAATAAGGTTTAGAATTTTAGATAGTATATAATCGTGGCGAGGTATTCGGGAAATGAGAGAGAAAACGGTGTTTCGAACAGGTTCGCCGGTAAGTGCTTCAGGTTCTTTGCCAAGAGGTAAATTCGGTGGTGGAAGGGATCGCCTGAAATGTCCCGTTCTTATTGATTAAAAACGTTCCATATTAATTGATTTCGTTGCGAGGTTTTGACCTCTATATGAGACATTTTTCAAAGACTGCATTCATTTTAAAACAAACCATAACCTTTATTTCATCAATAAAGGTTTAAAAAGCTTTACGTAGATTATCAAATAATGATAATCTAAAATATCCTGTTTACACACGACCATTACATATTGGTTTACAATACAAATATGTTACAACAAAATAAGTTTCTTGAATGCAGTTTTTACACAATATCATACAAGCATGGACTCCATATCTCGTCCTTATTTAAGTATGCGACAGCGGAAGCTCTTAATAATCACCTGAGAATAAACATGCTTAAAACGTCAACAAAAATGTTGGTGAGTTATAGGTTTAACCTATATATATCAAATCATAATAATAGACCACAAGATTTCATATTTCAATTCACATCCCATACATAGAGATAAAAATCATTCATATGGTGAACACCTGGTAACCGACATTAACAAGATGCATATATAAGAATATCCCCATCATTCCGGGACACCCTTCGGATATGATATAAATTTCGAAGTACTAAAGCATCCGGTACTTTGGATGGGGTTTGTTAAACCCAATAGATCTATCTTTAGGATTCGCGTCAATTAGGGTGTCTGTTCCCTAATTCTTAGATTACCAGACTTAATAAAAAGGGGCATATTCGATTTCGATAATTCAACCATAGAATGTAGTTTCACGTACTTGTGTCTATTTTGTAAATCATTTATAAAACCTGCATGTATTCTCATCCCAAAAATATTAGATTTTAAAAGTGGGACTATAACTCACTTTCACAGATTTTTACTTTGTCGGGAAGTAAGACTTGGCCACTGGTTGATTCACGAACCTATAACAATATATACATATATATCAAAGTATGTTCAAAATATATTTACAACACTTTTAATATATTTTGATGTTTTAAGTTTATTAAGTCAGCTGTCCTCGTTAGTAACCTACAACTAGTTATCCACAGTTAGATGTACAGAAATAAATCGATAAATATTATCTTGAATCAATCCACGACCCAGTGTATACGTATCTCAGTATTGATCACAACTCAAACTATATATATTTTGGAATCAACCTCAACCCTGTATAGCTAACTCCAACATTCACATATAGAGTGTCTATGGTTGTTCCGAAATATATATAGATGTGTCGACATGATAGGTCGAAACATTGTATACGTGTCTATGGTATCTCAAGATTACATAATATACAATACAAGTTGATTAAGTTATGGTTGGAATAGATTTGTTACCAATTTTCACGTAGCTAAAATGAGAAAAATTATCCAATCTTGTTTTACCCATAACTTCTTCATTTTAAATCCGTTTTGAGTGAATCAAATTGCTATGGTTTCATATTAAACTCTATTTTATGAATCTAAACAGAAAAAGTATAGGTTTATAGTCGGAAAAATAAGTTACAAGTCGTTTTTGTAAAGGTAGTCATTTCAGTCGAAAGAACGACGTCTAGATGACCATTTTAGAAAACATACTTCCACTTTGAGTTTAACCATAATTTTTGGATATAGTTTCATGTTCATAATAAAAATCATTTTCTCAGAATAACAACTTTTAAATCAAAGTTTATCATAGTTTTTAATTAACTAACCCAAACAGCCCGCGGTGTTACTACGACGGCGTAAATCCGGTTTTACGGTATTTTTCGTGTTTCCAGGTTTTAAATCATTAAGTTAGCATATCATATAGATATAGAACATGTGTTTAGTTAATTTTAAAAGTTAAATTAGAAGGATTAACTTTTGTTTGCGAACAAGTTTAGAATTAACTAAACTATGTTCTAGTGATTACGAGTTTAAACCTTCGAATAAGATAGTTTTATATATATGAATCGAATGATGTTATGAACATCATTACTACCTCAAGTTTAGTAGGTAAACCTACTGGAAAAGAGAAAAATGGATCTAGCTTCAACGGATCCTTGGATGGCTCGAAGTTCTTGAAGCAGAATCATGACACGAAAACAAGTTCAAGTAAGATCATCACTTGAAATAAGATTGTTATAGTTATAGAAATTGAACCAAAGTTTGAATATGATTATTACCTTGTATTAGAATGATAACCTACTGTAAGAAACAAAGATTTCTTGAGGTTGGATGATCACCTTACAAGATTGGAAGTGAGCTAGCAAACTTGAAAGTATTCTTGATTTTATGTAACTAGAACTTGTAGAATATATGAAGAACACTTAGAACTTGAAGATAGAACTTGAGAGAGATTAATTAGATGAAGAAAATTGAAGAATGAAAGTGTTTGTAGGTGTTTTTGGTCGTTGGTGTATGGATTAGATATAAAGGATATGTAATTTTGTTTTCATGTAAATAAGTCATGAATGATTACTCATATTTTTGTAATTTTATGAGATATTTCATGCTAGTTGCCAAATGATGGTTCCCACATGTGTTAGGTGACTTACATGGGCTGCTAAGAGCTGATCATTGGAGTGTATATACCAATAGTACATACATCTAAAAGCTGTGTATTGTACGAGTACGAATACGGGTGCATACGAGTAGAATTGTTGATGAAACTGAACGAGGATGTAATTGTAAGCATTTTTGTTAAGTAGAAGTATTTTGATAAGTGTATTGAAGTCTTTCAAAAGTGTATAAATACATATTAAAACACTACATGTATATACATTTTAACTGAGTTGTTAAGTCATCGTTAGTCGTTACATGTAAGTGTTGTTTTGAAACCTTTAGGTTAACGATCTTGTTAAATGTTGTTAACCCAATGTTTATAATATCAAATGAGATTTTAAATTATTATATTATCATGATATTATCATGTATGAATATCTCTTAATATGATATATATACATTAAATGTCTTTACAACGATAATCGTTACATATATGTCTCGTTTAAAAATCATTAAGTTAGTAGTCTTGTTTTTACATATGTAGTTCATTGTTAATATACTTAATGAAATGTTTACTTATCATAGTATCATGTTAACTATATATATATATCCATATATATGTCATCATATAGTTGTTACAAGTTTTAATGTTCGTGAATCACCGGTTAACTTGGGTGGTCAATTGTCTATATGAAACATATTTCAATTAATCAAGTCTTAACAAATTTGATTGCTTAACATGTTGGAAACATTTAATCATGTAAATATCAATCTCAATTAATATATATAAACATGGAAAAGTTCGGGTCACTACAGTACCTACCCGTTAAATAAATTTCGTCCCGAAATTTTAAGCTGTTGAAGGTGTTGAAGAATCTTCTGGAAATAGATGCGGGTATTTCTTCTTCATCTGATCTTCACGCTCCCAGGTAAACTCGGGTCCTCTACGAGCATTCCATCGAACCTTAACAATTGGTATCTTGTTTTGCTTAAGTCTTTTAACCTCACGATCCATTATTTCGACGGGTTCTTCGATGAATTGAAGTTTTTCGTTGATTTGGATTTCATCTAACAGAATAGTGAGATCTTCTTTAGCAAAACATTTCTTCAAATTCAAGACGTGGAAAGTGTTATGTACAGCCACGAGTTGTTGAGGTAACTCAAGTCGGTAAGCTACTGGTCCGACACGATCAATAATCTTGAATGGTCCAATATACCTTGGATTTAATTTCACTCGTTTACCAAATCGAACAACGCCTTTCCAAGGTGCAACTTTAAGCATGACCATCTCTCCAATTTCAAATTCTATATCTTTTCTTTTAATGTCAGCGTAGCTCTTTTGTCGACTTTGGGCGGTTTTCAACCGTTGTTGAATTTGGATGATCTTCTCAGTAGTTTCTTGTATAATCTCCGGACCCGTAATTTGTCTATCCCCCACTTCACTCCAACAAATCGGAGACATGCACTTTCTACCATAAAGTGCTTCAAACGGCGCCATCTCAATGCTTGAATGGTAGCTGTTGTTGTAGGAAAATTCTGCTAACGGTAGATGTCGATCCCAACTGTTTCCGAAATCAATAACACATGCTCGTAGCATGTCTTCAAGCGTTTGTATTGTCCTTTCGCTCTGCCCATCAGTTTGTGGATGATAGGCAGTACTCATGTCTAGACGAGTTCCTAATGCTTGCTGTAATGTCTGCCAGAATCTTGAAATAAATCTACCATCCCTATCAGAGATAATAGAGATTGGTATTCCATGTCTGGAGACGACTTCCTTCAAATACAGTCGTGCTAACTTCTCCATCTTGTCATCTTCTCTTATTGGCAGGAAGTGTGCTGATTTGGTGAGACGATCAACTATTACCCAAATAGTATCAAAACCACTTGCAGTCCTTGGCAATTTAGTGATGAAATCCATGGTAATGTTTTCCCATTTCCATTCCGGGATTTCGGGTTGTTGAAGTAGACCCGATGGTTTCTGATGCTCAGCTTTGACCTTAGAACACGTCAAACATTCTCCTACGTATTTAGCAACATCGGCTTTCATACCCGGCCACCAAAAATGTTTCTTGAGATCCTTGTACATCTTCCCCGTTCCAGGATGTATTGAGTATCTGGTTTTATGAGCTTCTCTAAGTACCATTTCTCTCATATCTCCAAATTTTGGTACCCAAATCCTTTCAGCCCTATACCGGGTTCCGTCTTCCCGAATATTAAGATGCTTCTCCGATCCTTTGGGTATTTCATCCTTTAAATTTCCCTCTTTTAAAACTCCTTGTTGCGCCTCCTTTATTTGAGTAGTAAGGTTATTATGAATCATTATATTCATAGATTTTACTCGAATGGGTTCTCTGTCCTTCCTGCTCAAGGCATCGGCTACCACATTTGCCTTCCCCGGGTGGTAACGAATCTCAAAGTCGTAATCATTCAATAATTCAATCCACCTACGCTGCCTCATATTCGGTTGTTTCTGATTAAATATGTGTTGAAGACTTTTGTGGTCGGTATATATAATACTTTTGACCCCATATAAGTAGTGCCTCCAAGTCTTTAATGAAAAAACAACCGCGCCTAATTCCAAATCATGCATCGTATAATTTTGTTCGTGAATCTTCAATTGTCTAGACGCATAAGCAATCACCTTCGTTCGTTGCATTAATACACAACCGAGACCATGCTTTGATGCGTCACAATAAATCACAAAATCATCATTCCCTTCAGGCAATGACAATATAGGTGCCGTAGTTAGCTTTTTCTTCAATAACTGAAACGCTTTCTCTTGTTCATCATTCCATTCAAATTTCTTCCCTTTATGCGTTAATGCAGTCAAGGGTTTTGCTATTCTGGAAAAGTCTTGGATGAACCTTCTGTAGTAACCAGCTAGTCCTAAAAACTGGCGTATGTGTTTCGGAGTTTTCGGGGTTTCCCACTTTTCAACAGTTTCTATCTTTGCCGGATCCACCTTAATACCTTCTTTGTTCACTATGTGACCGAGGAATTGAACTTCTTCCAACCAAAATGCACACTTTGAAAACTTAGCGTACAATTCTTCCTTCCTCAATACTTCTAACACCTTTCTCAAATGTTCACCGTGTTCTTGGTCATTCTTTGAGTAAATAAGTATGTCATCAATGAAAACAATGACAAACTTGTCAAGGTATGGTCCACACACTCGGTTCATAAGGTCCATGAATACAGCTGGTGCATTAGTTAAACCAAACGGCATGACCATAAACTTGTAATGACCGTAACGTGTTCTGAAAGCAGTCTTTGGAATATCATCTTCTTTCACCCGCATTTGATGATACCCGGAACGTAAGTCAATCTTTGAATAAACAGACGAGCCTTGTAGTTGATCAAATAAGTCGTCGATTCTCGGTAGTGGGTAGCGGTTCTTGATGGTAAGTTTGTTCAACTCTCGGTAGTCGATACACAACCTGAATGTACCATCTTTCTTCTTGACAAACAAAACAGGAGCTCCCCACGGTGATGTGCTTGGTCGAATGAAACCACGCTCTAAAAGTTCTTGTAATTGGCTTTGCAGTTCTTTCATCTCGCTGGGTGCGAGTCTGTAAGGAGCACGAGCTATTGATGCAGCTCCTGGTATAAGATCTATTTGAAATTCAATGGATCGATGTGGGGGTAATCCCGGTAATTCTTTCGGAAATACATCGGGAAATTCTTTTGAAATGGGAACATCATTGATGCTCTTTTCTTCAGTTTGTACTTTCTCGACGTGTGCTAGAACAGCATAGCAACCTTTTCTTATTAGTTTTTGTGCCTTCAAATTACTAATAAGATGTAGCTTCGTGTTGCCCTTTTCTCCGTACACCATTAAGGGTTTTCCTTTTTCTCGTATAATGCGAATTGCATTTTTGTAACAAACGATCTCTGCTTTCACTTCTTTCAACCAGTCCATACCGATTATCACATCAAAACTCCCTAACTCTACTGGTATTAAATCAATCTTAAATGTTTCGCTAACCAGTTTAATTTCTCTATTCCGACATATATTATCTGCTGAAATTAATTTACCATTTGCTAATTCGAGTAAAAATTTACTATCCAAAGGCATCAATGGACAACTTAATTTAGCACAAAAATCTCTACTCATATAGCTTCTATCCGCACCTGAATCAAATAAAACGTAAGCAGATTTATTGTCAATAAGAAACGTACCCGTAACAAGCTCCGGGTCTTCCTGTGCCTCTGCCGCATTAATATTGAAAACTCTTCCGCGGCCTTGTCCATTCGTGTTCTCCTGGTTCGGGCAATTTCTAATAATGTGGCCCGGTTTTCCACATTTATAACAAACTACATTGGCATAACTTGCTCCGACACTACTTGCTCCACCATTACTCGTTCTGACACCATTTGTTCCTTTCGTTCTATTAACCCCTGGTCCGTAGATCTCACACTTCGCCGCGCTATGACCATTTCTTTTACACTTGTTGCAAAATTTGGTGCAGAACCCCGAGTGATACTTTTCACACCTTTAGCATAGCTGCTTCTGATTGTTGTTGTTGTTGCGGTTATTATTGTTGTTGGGATGATTGTTGTAGTTGCTGTTGTTGTTGTTGTTGTTGTTGTTGTTGTTGTTGTTGTTGTTGGGCCGTTTGTTGTAGTTGCGATTGATGTTGCGATTGTTGGGATAATTGTTGCGATTATTGTTGTAATTGTTGTTGTTGTTGTATTGGTGATTCTTATCACCGTTTTCCTCCCACTTTCTTTTGACTTGCTTCACATTGGCCTCTTCAGCAGTCTGTTCTTTAATTCTTTCTTCAATCTGGTTCACTAGTTTGTGAGCCATTCTACATGCCTGTTGTATGGAGGCGGGCTCGTGTGAACTTATATCTTCTTGGATTCTTTCCGGTAATCCTTTCACAAACGCGTCGATCTTCTCTTCCTCATCTTCGAATGCTCCCGGACACAATAGGCACAATTCTGTGAATCGTCTTTCGTACGTGGTAATATCAAATCCTTGGGTTCGTAACCCTCTAAGTTCTGTCTTGAGCTTATTGACCTCGGTTCTGGGACGGTACTTCTCGTTCATCAAGTGCTTGAATGCTGACCACGGTAGTGCGTACGCATCGTCTTGTCCCACTTGCTCTAGATAGGTATTCCACCATGTTAACGCAGAACCTGTGAAGGTATGCATAGCGTACTTCACTTTGTCCTCTTCAGTACACTTACTTATGGCAAACACCGATTCGACCTTCTCGGTCCACCGTTTCAATCCGATCGGTCCTTCGGTTCCATCAAATTCCAAAGGTTTGCAGGCAGTGAATTCTTTGTAGGTGCATCCTACACGATTTCCTGTACTGCTAGATCCAAGGTTATTGTTGGTATGTAGCGCAGCCTGTACTGCGGCTATGTTTGAAGCTAGAAAAGTACGAAATTCCTCTTCATTCATATTCACGGTGTGTCGAGTAGTCGGTGCCATTTCCTTCAAAATAGTTAAATGGAACAAGTTAATCATACAGAATATTAAGAGTAGTTAATAGTATTTCGTAGCATAATATGAACTCATTTATAAAAGCTTTTTCTTCATATTAGCGTTTTATAAGTTTAAATTCGGGTAGTACCTACCCGTTAAGTTCATACTTAGTAGCTAATATACAATTCAACTACTACAATTCTATATGAAAAACTGATTATAATAATATTTCGCGTTCAAACTTTTACACAATATTTTACAAACTTACAATACCGCTTATTTTACATATAGCATGAAATATAGCACACAATAAATTTGATACAAGATGGTTGTGAAGATAATTCTAGCTAGTACACAAGTCGTTCAGCAAAGGCAATAAAGACACGTAATTCATACGTCCAGAAACAAGTCATGCATACTGGTTTTACTAGGATTACTTCCCATCCTTGGTCTTGTGGAACATAACCGTTATGGCCGTTGATAAGACAGCGTGTTGTAACGTCGTCAAAGGGACGAGGGTTACGTAATGTCCAACAGTCCCGTAACAATCTAAAAACCTCATTTCTTACCCCAATTACCGACTCCGTCACTTGTGAGAACATTTTGTTTAATAGTTGTAGCCCGATGTTCTTGTTCTCACTTTGGTGAGAAGCGAACATTACTAATCCGTAAGCATAACATGCTTCTTTATGTTGCATTTTAGCCGCTTTTTCTAAATCACGAAGTCCAATATTCGGATATATTGAGTCAAAATAATTTCTTAACCCATTGCGTAAAATAGCATTTGGGTTCCCCGCAATATATGCGTCAAAGTAAACACATCGTAACTTATGGATTTCCCAATGTGATATCCCCCATCTTCCGAACGAAAGCCTTTTATAAACCAAGGCATTCTTGGAACGTTCTTCGAATGTCTTACAAACTGATCTCGCTTTAAATAGTTGTGCCGAAGAATTCTGACCGACTCTAGGCAAGATTTCATCAATCATGTCTCCGGGTAGGTCTCTTAAAATATTGGGTTATCTATCCATTTTGTGTTTTTATACTGAAAAATAGACAAGAGTTAGATTCATAAAAAAAAATACTTATTAATACAAGAAATTTTTACATATATCATAAAGCATAAGCACACTATATTACATATATTACACCACACGAATACAACTATCTTATTCCGACTCGCTTGTTTCTTCTTCTTCAGTTTTGGTTCGTTTTGCCAAGTTTCTAGGGATATATGATGTTCCCCTAATACGAGCCGTCGTTTTCCACATTGGTTTAGAAAAACCTGGTGGTTTAGAGGTTCCCGGGTCATTGTTACAACTTAAGGACTTCGGGGGTTGACGATACATATAAAGTTCATCGGGGTTAGAATTAGATTTCTCTATTTTTATGCCCTTTCCCTTATTATTTTCTTTTGCCTTTTTAAATTCAGTTGGGGTAATTTCTATAACATCATCGGAATTCTTGTCAGAATCCGATTCATCGGAGAATTGGTAATCCTCCCAATATTTTGCTTCCTTAGCGGAAACACCATTGACCATAATTAACCTTGGTCGGTTGGTTGAGGATTTTCTTTTACTTAACCGTTTTATTATTTCCCCCACCGGTTCCGATTCTTCTTCCGGTTCCGATTCTTCTTCCGGTTCCGACTCTTCTTCCGGTTCCTCTTCGGGAACTTGTGAATTAGTCCACGAATCATTCCAATTTACATTTGACTCTTCATTATTATTAGGTGAGTCAATGGGACTTGTTCTAGAGGTAGACATCTATCACATAATATCAAACGCGTTAAGAGATTAATATATCACATAATATTCACATGTTAAAAATATATAGTTTCCAACAAAATTTGTTAAGCAATCATTTTTCAAGTAAACACGGTCGAAGTCCAGACTCACTAATGTATCCTAACAAACTAGATAAGACACACTAATGCAAAATTCTGGTTCTCTAAGACCAACGCTCTGATACCAACTGAAATGTTCCGTTCTTATTGATTAAAAACGTTCCATATTAATTGATTTCGTTGCGTGGTTTTGACCTCTATATGAGACGTTTTTCAAAGACTGCATTCATTTTGAAACAAACCATAACCTTTATTTCATCAATAAAGGTTTAAAAAGCTTTACGTAGATTATCAAATAATGATAATCTAAAATATCCTGTTTACACACGACCATTACATAATGGTTTACAATACAAATATGTTACAACAAAATAAGTTTCTTGAATGCAGTTTTTACACAATATCATACAAGCATGGACTCCATATCTCGTCCTTATTTAAGTATGCGACAGCGGAAGCTCTTAATAATCACCTGAGAATAAACATGCTTAAAACGTCAACAAAAATGTTGGTGAGTTATAGGTTTAACCTATATATATCAAATCATAATAATAGACCACAAGATTTCATATTTCAATTCACATCCCATACATAGAGATAAAAATCATTCATATGGTGAACACCTGGTAACCGACATTAACAAGATGCATATATAAGAATATCCCCATCATTCCGGGACACCCTTCGGATATGATATAAATTTCGAAGTACTAAAGCATCCGGTACTTTGGATGGGGTTTGTTAAACCCAATAGATCTATCTTTAGGATTCGCGTCAATTAGGGTGTCTGTTCCCTAATTCTTAGATTACCAGACTTAATAAAAAGGGGCATATTCGATTTCGATAATTCAACCATAGAATGTAGTTTCACGTACTTGTGTCTATTTTGTAAATCATTTATAAAACCTGCATGTATTCTCATCCCAAAAATATTAGATTTTAAAAGTGGGACTATAACTCACTTTCACAGATTTTTACTTCGTCGGGAAGTAAGACTTGGCCACTGGTTGATTCACGAACCTATAACAATATATACATATATATCAAAGTATGTTCAAAATATATTTACAACACTTTTAATATATTTTGATGTTTTAAGTTTATTAAGTCAGCTGTCCTCGTTAGTAACCTACAACTAGTTGTCCACAGTTAGATGTACAGAAATAAATCGATAAATATTATCTTGAATCAATCCACGACCCAGTGTATACGTATCTCAGTATTGATCACAACTCAAACTATATATATTTTGGAATCAACCTCAACCCTGTATAGCTAACTCCAACATTCACATATAGAGTGTCTATGGTTGTTCCGAAATATATATAGATGTGTCGACATGATAGGTCGAAATATTGTATACGTGTCTATGGTATCTCAAGATTACATAATATACAATACAAGTTGATTAAGTTATGGTTGGAATAGATTTGTTACCAATTTTCACGTAGCTAAAATGAGAAAAATTATCCAATCTTGTTTTACCCATAACTTCTTCATTTTAAATCCGTTTTGAGTGAATCAAATTGCTATGGTTTCATATTGAACTCTATTTTATGAATCTAAACAGAAAAAGTATAGGTTTATAGACGGAAAAATAAGTTACAAGTCGTTTTTGTAAAGGTAGTCATTTCAGTCGAAAGAACGACGTCTAGATGACCATTTTAG
Source organism: Rutidosis leptorrhynchoides (assembly GCF_046630445.1). Taxonomy (NCBI): domain Eukaryota; kingdom Viridiplantae; phylum Streptophyta; class Magnoliopsida; order Asterales; family Asteraceae; genus Rutidosis; species Rutidosis leptorrhynchoides. The sequence continues at coordinate 246,523,567 of NC_092338.1, read as the reverse complement.
AAAACATACTTCCACTTTGAGTTTAACCATAATTTTTGGATATAGTTTCATGTTCATAATAAAAATCATTTTCTCAGAATAACAACTTTTAAATCAAAGTTTATCATAGTTTTTAATTAACTAACCCAAACAGCCCGCGGTGTTACTACGACGGCGTAAATCCGGTTTTACGGTGTTTTTCGTGTTTCCAGGTTTTAAATCATTAAGTTAGCATATCATATAGATATAGAACATGTGTTTAGTTAATTTTAAAAGTCAAGTTAGAAGGATTAACTTTTGTTTGTGAACAAGTTTAGAATTAACTAAACTATGTTCTAGTGATTACAAGTTTAAACCTTCGAATAAGATAGCTTTATATGTATGAATCGAATGATGTTATGAACATCATTACTACCTTAAGTTCCTTGGATAAACCTACTGGAAAAGAGAAAAATGGATCTAGCTTCAACGGATCCTTGGATGGCTCGAAGTTCTTGAAGCAGAATCATGACACGAAAACAAGTTCAAGTAAGATCATCACTTGAAATAAGATTGTTATAGTTATAGAAATTGAACCAAAGTTTGAATATGATTATTACCTTGTATTAGAATGATAACCTACTGTAAGAAACAAAGATTTCTTGAGGTTGGATGATCACCTTACAAGATTGGAAGTGAGCTAGCAAACTTGAAAGTATTCTTGATTTTATGTAACTAGAACTTGTAGAATATATGAAGAACACTTAGAACTTGAAGATAGAACTTGAGAGAGATTAATTAGATGAAGAAAATTGAAGAATGAAAGTGTTTGTAGGTGTTTTTGGTCGTTGGTGTATGGATTAGATATAAAGGATATGTAATTTTGTTTTCATGTAAATAAGTCATGAATGATTACTCATATTTTTGTAATTTTATGAGATATTTCATGCTAGTTGCCAAATGATGGTTCCCACATGTGTTAGGTGACTTACATGGGCTGCTAAGAGCTGATCATTGGAGTGTATATACCAATAGTACATACATCTAAAAGCTGTGTATTGTACGAGTACGAATACGGGTGCATACGAGTAGAATTGTTGATGAAACTGAACGAGGATGTAATTGTAAGCATTTTTGTTAAGTAGAAGTATTTTGATAAGTGTATTGAAGTCTTTCAAAAGTGTATAAATACATATTAAAACACTACATGTATATACATTTTAACTGAGTTGTTAAGTCATCGTTAGTCGTTACATGTAAGTGTTGTTTTGAAACCTTTAGGTTAACGATCTTGTTAAATGTTGTTAACCCAATGTTTATAATATCAAATGAGATTTTAAATTATTATATTATCATGATATTATCATGTATGAATATCTCTTAATATGATATATATACATTAAATGTCTTTACAACGATAATCGTTACATATATGTCTCGTTTAAAAATCATTAAGTTAGTAGTCTTGTTTTTACATATGTAGTTCATTGTTAATATACTTAATGATATGTTTACTTATCATAGTATCATGTTAACTATATATATATATCCATATATATGTCATCATATAGTTGTTACAAGTTTTAATGTTCGTGAATCACCGGTTAACTTGGGTGGTCAATTGTCTATATGAAACATATTTCAATTAATCAAGTCTTAACAAATTTGATTGCTTAACATGTTGGAAACATTTAATCATGTAAATATCAATCTCAATTAATATATATAAACATGGAAAAGTTCGGGTCACTACATCGCCTTCTTCCCGTCTCCATTGATTAAGTCGGCTACGAACTCATCAGATGAATTGGGGATGACTGATTGGTTAATTCATTCTCGTGACGCTGCTTTTGGAGCTTAGGTGAACATCCGTGTTAGAATAGCTGTCGGAATAACTATCGGAATAGCTATCGAAATCTGAGGGACTCGAACTAGTTGAGGGATTCATCTCGTACGATCAGATGAAGAATTTTTGATAAGAAATAGATTATAGGGTGTAGATTAGTACCCTGCAATATATAATTTACATATGCATATATAATACTAAAATCCCATAAGTTACGGAGGAATCTTCGAAAGCTGTCAGGAAAAGTCTATAGTAACAGATACGCTAAGATATGAATTTTGTCTATACACTATTGATGCACTAAATGCAGTAAGACATGTCTAGACTTAAGATGATAAGCAAGTGATTCCCTAAGAATGATAAACATGTAATTTTCGACACGAAATGATAAGCAAAACTTTTGACATGCAGACACGGTCGAAGTCCAGACCCACTAATGCATCTAAACAACTATCAGTTAGACACACTAATGCAAGACCTGGTTCGCTAAGACCACCGCTTTGATACCACCTATAATGACCTGTCCTAATCCATCTGGACGAATAAATTACATTTGGTTACATCGCGAGGTACTTGACCTCTATAAGATACATTTTACAAACATTGCATTCGTTTTTAAAAGACAAACTTTCATTTCAACGAAAGTTGACGGCATGCATACCATTTCATAATATATCCAACTATAATTATCTTAATAATAATCTTGATAAACTCAACGACTCGAATGTAACGTCTTTTGAAATATGTCATGAATGACTCCAAATAATATCTCTAAGATGAGCAAATGCACATCGGAAGATTTCTTTCGTACCTGAGAATAAACATGCTTTCAAGTGTCAACCAAAAGGTTGGTGAATTCATTAGTTTATCATAAATATTCATTTTTATCATTTTTAATGGACCACAAGAATTTCATTTCCAGTTCTCATAAATATACGTCTCATGCATAGAGACAAAAATCATTCATATAGATTGAACACCTGGTAACCGACATTAACAAGATGTATATAAGAATATCCCCTATCATAATGGGACATCCATCGGACATGATAAAAACAACATCGAAGTACTAAAGCATCTGCAACCATGGATGGGGTTAGTTAGACCCAATAGATCTATCTTTAGGATTCGCGTCAATTAGTAGATCGGTTTACTAATTCTTAGGTTACCAAGCAAAAGGGGCGTATTCGGCTTCGATCATTCAACCATATAATGTAGTTTCGATTACTTGTGTTTATTTCGTAAAACAGTTATAAAAGCGCATGTATTCTCAGTCCCAAAAATATATATTGCAAAAGCATTTAAAAAGGGAGCAAATGAAACTCACAATATTGTATTTTGTAGTAAAAATACATATGACGATTGTAACAACCCAACCCGTTAACCAACCAATAAGGCGGAATAAAAAAAAAATTTCTTTGTGCAGCAAATGGCGCGGCGCGCCATGACCCCGCGCGGCGCGCAAAAGGGCCTGGACAGGCTGCTGTCCCAAAAAGTCCCAAATGCGAAAATGTTTGACCACTTCCCGACACATTTAGACTAAACAGTTTTCACAACATATTATAATAGTTAACACTAACACGTTCCATCAATAAAAAGGGTTTTACGACACCGGGCCCACATATGCCCAAATTACCCTTTTAGTACCAATTTCAAGTTTTCAAACACACGACTTTTAACACAAAATAAAGCCGAGCATGGTGATTGGGGATACGCTACCCAATCCTAATCAATCCAAAAGCAAGCCTTATAAAGCAACTACGCGAGTCCACTAGTCCCACGCTTACCCGAGCCACCGCATCCATGCAAATCTATAAAAAAGGTAAACAACGAGAGGGTAAGCTAACGCTTAGTGAGTGAGAATATACTACATACATATATATGCATAAAATGAATACGCCACACAAAACCAAATACCGCATACCGGAGCATCCAAGCATAAAGGAAAGCTAGTCTAAGCATACTGTAAGATCACTAAGCAACGAGCTAAAGATACATCAACAAAATATAAGTTCACCAACAACGATGTGAACAATGCCAATAAGCTACACCCGGAGGGTTAGCTACATCACAACAATACAACATTATATGTATACAATATATATATATATATATATATATATATATATATATATATATATATATATATATATATATATATATATATATATCTCGAATAACATAATTTGCTTACGCTTACAACACAATAACCATGGTTAACCAATCGCACAAGGGAATGGCGCTCGCGAAAATGCCATTGGTGTTCATAACATCCGTTAGGGTACTTAAAACCTCGTATCACTAACCCCTAGGGTGGCACCATAACACCTCGGCACTTCACCCCGAGTGGCATCTTAACACCTCGATGCTTCACTCATTATTTTACGGAGTAGTGTCTTAACACCTCGACACTACACCCCTAGGTGGCATCTTAACACCTCAATGCTTCACCCTGAGTGGCATCTTAACACCTCGATGCTTCACTCATTATTTTACGGAGTGGTGTCTTAACACCTCGACACTACACCCCTAGGTGGCATCTTAACACCTCGATGCTTCACCCCGAGTTGCATCTTAACACCTCGATGCTTCACTCATCACGTGAAATGTGGTATCTTAGCACCTCGACACTACACATTTCACGCCACAATAAATAGATACATTATATACCTACACATATAATTATTCCACTCACTATATTAACCCTTCGTCATTGGGGTTATATAAGTCCACATCACACGCCCATGTGATAACGTACACACAAAGTGTGCACCTCGCCAAAGTGGTCAACCAAAACGCACAACCATGCCAATTGGATCTATACACAAGTCCAACAATTCCACCTACACGAGAAGCGAGCTCTATAAGCGAGAACCCCTTCTCCCGACCCGCACCCATCCTACACATACATATGCATATAGGATATTAACACTCACCTTGTCGTCTTGAAGAATGCCACCGAATAATCCGCAATCGCCGATGGAATGTACCTATTCCATTTATCACATAACAAGTAACACAATTAGGGTGGATATACAAATCAACCTAAATTGACTACTAGTGCAATTTCGACCCAAATGCACTTCCAAGCACAAAATCGCGCCCAAATTAACCAATAATCACTTACACAAGTGAGAATGGTCCTAATATGCCAATCAAACCCAAACATAGGTGTTAAACACCTATCTTGCCCAAAATGACACTTAAACCCTAATTTGACCCATAAGAAGTCAATATCACGCCATTAGCAAGTTTTTACACCAAAACATATTTAACTCGGTTCTATGCTTCAACTTAATCCATTTTAAGTTTATAAAACTTATTAAATCAGCAATTGAGTAATAATCATCAACAAACCCTAATTAGTCAACCATAAGAACCCTAATGGTTTCCAAAACACCAATAATCACTAACACTAGTGATTATACACCATTTACAAGTCTTAAACATGGTTAAATCATTAACCAACCCAAAACCCGCCAAATATCAAAGTAGCAAGTTTCCATAAACCCTTTTCATCAACCAAATGGGTTTTACAACTAACAATCTCAAACCCTAACTTGAATATCAAATCTAACAAATGAAATTCGGAGTTAGAACTTACCAATACTACCAAAACATAGCTAGGAGCGAGATGAACAACTTTAAAACCTTAGCTTTGGAGAGAATCCAACTCCTTCTCCAATTCAAGCTCTCTCACTCTAGAACCCTTCCTCTCTCTCTCTCTAGATATGGATGAGAGTGTTTGTGTGGGTGAGAAATGAGCTCCAATGGAGTTAGATCAGTTTTGGTTACCCTAAACCGACCCTAAATAAAAAGACCAAAGTACCCCTCATTTAAACCTTTTAAAAAAGCTGAAAATTGCTTCTGACGCATTCGGAGCGCCGCGCCATAAGGTGGAGCGCCGCTCCAACCTTCAGGTCAGTTTTCAGTTTCTTGTTTTGGCCATAACTTTTTGACTGTAGCTTCGTTTTCGATGAATCAAATATCGTTGGAAACGTAATAAGATTTTCTTTCCAATGGTAAGGCTTTGAAACATCAACTCAAACTTTATTTAGGGTTGAAAGATACGTGCACACCTTGTCACTTCAGACAACGACCAGTTTCCTTCGAGGTTCGAGCAAGCAACACGTACATGCTGCATACACTTCATACACGCATCGTACACCATAAATACATTATGTACAATAAATATTTGGGTCTTACAACTCTCCCCCACTTAAAATCGATCACGTCCTCATGATCTTCTCCACTTAACCAATCCGGAACTACTCAACGGCCCTCAATCCTAAGTTCCAATCCGAACTTTCCTAGACAATTCTTCCCAATGAATAACCTTTAACAACTAAAATCGTCACCCGCGATTTATCAAAACCACTATCCGAGCACTAAAACCTGCTCTTTTCCCCATATCGGGAAAAACTCAACCAATCTCGTACCGAGATATCAATTCCTTAGCGTACCTTTACCAAGGACAATGCTAAAAGTGACCAAGTCTCAACCTAAAGTCAACGATCCGAACGTTGAAGATCAAACCACATGAATCCTTACGGATTACACTTACCACTAAACATCCTTTGTAGTGCGCAATACAACCAATACACCACTATCCTAACATCATAAGAAACGGCTAAAACCAAAAGCACCCAAAACGACTATGGCAACGCTAAACCTAAGGTGTACAAAATTGACTATTGTCACACCCGTAACAACATGTGAGCGAAACACGGCTATCGCCTCCCTAATCCCACGACATGGTCCCCACGACCCCAACATCGTCATATAAAACCACCGTTAGTTCACACAACGTGGTCCTTACGACTCCACCATTGACGTATAAAACAACCAATAGATCACACATCTAACAACATGAAGGCTGGCAGAAAACTACACGCGACCCACTTCCCAAATCTCAACACCGGATGAAGTCAGCGGACCCCGTCAACGGTCATTCTTCACCGATATAACACTACACCCATGATGAAGTCAGCGGACCCCGAAGGTCATGCTTCACCAATCAACGATCTCATGATGAAGTCAGCGGACCCCGAAGGTCATGCTCCACCAATCAACGATCCCATGATGAAGTCCGCAGACCCTGAAGGTCATGCTTCATCAATCACCAATACCATGATGAAGTTAGCAGACCCCGAAGTTCATGCTTCATCGATCAACACCCCTTTTGGCCTCGAACGACGAGTAGCGTAACATCGCGCTCTGCTACGCCATTGTGAATCCTAACGGATACGACTAACCATAACCACTTATATCAAACATACGCACAAAACATTAATTCTCTAAAAGAGGATCTGATACGCACATACCTTAACCGAGGGATTTCACCTTGCTCGTCATACCCGTCCATTATCTCTCAACGAGATTTACCACATTACCACCTTGGTGATAATTCAAATCCAAAATCATAGGTACAATTTAACCGAAATTGTACTCTACCACAAATCGACCAAATCTAGGTCCCGACACAAATTTCGGATCTACCAAAAGCATTGTCCGAAATCTCACACTAAAACCTCCGAGTGCGGGAGTGTAACTCCCCTACTTGGAACTACGTTCCATAACCGCATCTCGTACACCCGCACAATGCTACCAAAGGTAAACTTTACCAATAATTGGGTTCGCACGACCCATCACCATGTCTTGCTTCAACTTTGAGTATACCAAGGATCCTAACCTAATCCTTAAACACTTCGAACGAAAAGTGTACCACAAATTAGACGAACTATACACTCGAAATCATCCAATTGCTTTAGTTTATCGAATTCCACCTAGTCACTCATGTACCTAAGGGTTTCTCCTCGGTACCCTAAGTATAATGTAACTGCAACACAATCGAAGTCGAACACCACGCTAGTAGGTATAAAAGAGGCACCTAATGTCGCATCACGTAGACTCCTTTACCAACATACATCGAGATCAACACTCGATTTCTCGGGTTTCATCCCACCCGTCGAACCTCATGGTTCATCAACTTCAACACAAAAGCGAACACGCGCTTAACAACCGAACACCAAAACTCATTTCTATGGCTTGGTAGAAACATTTCCCAAATACTAAGGAATGCTTGGTTGCACCAAGTCTAACGCCCTTCGCTCAACAATCAAACGCCACCATAGGGTACTTCCATTAGGAACGTCACCCTTAACACCAACATGCACAACACCATGCATTTAACAACCAAACTCAACGACACTTAATAAATAATCAAAGGACATATTTATTAAAACAAAACGTACCTTAACGTCTCCTTGTCGCACCCGTCCCCGCTAAATTGGGACATTCTCACTTACGATGTCCTTCTTCTTGGGAGTTGAAGCACACCATGCCATCACCCTTTGGTACCGCACATTTCCAAGACTTGTGACCCCTCATGCCATAATTGTAACATCTAAACGCACTAGAATCCGATATACCCGTCCGTGTACCACCCGTGCTCATGTTCGAACCCTTAGTCCTCTTACTTGGAGCACCATAAGAAACAACCATTCTCTCACTGGAAGGTTCACCAACGTTTGATCGCGAATACGACTCGAAACCTCTAGCTGCGGCGAATAACTCCGCAAACGATTTCGCCTGAACTCTGTTAATATTACTCTTCAATTCATCATTCAAGGTTCGATAGAAATCCTGCATCAACAAATGATCATTCCCCAAATACTCCGGGCAAAAACGAGCCTTCGCCATAAAGGTCGTCTTGAGAGTATTTAAATCCATAGAACCTTGTTGCAAATTTCGCAACTCATTACGCATTTCCGACAAATCGGCTGAAGTTCGGAACTTCTCGAAGAATTCCTTCTTAAACTCGTCCCACGATAAAGCCATAAACGTTTCACCACCGACAAGATCAATCTTACCATCCAACCAATCCCTCGCCCTACCCCGCAACAAACTCGTAGCTAGTCTCGTCTTTTTCTCGGGAGGGCAATCAATAGTACGAAAACACCCTTCGACATCCGAGATCCAATTTGTGCTTACCAAGGGATCCGGTTTCCCATCGTACATCGGAGGTTTAGTCCTCATGAAACTTTTAAGACAACGATCCATTTCACTGCTACTCCGAAATTCGGAATACCTCCTATCCATTCTTTCTTCCAACGCACCCATTTGCTCCGCAACGGCGGCCGCAACTCTAGCGTTAAACTCCAAATCGTTCTTCTCGATCCCGTTTCCCGTCGCCATTCTAAGGAATGCAAAGCGATTAGATCACGAACGTATAAAGCACACACACAATACCGCCCCATCTTGCTAAACACTCGTCGTACATCACTTGCTATACACGATTTGCACCCGTAATAAGGTTTGCAAGTCCTTATTACGCACACATGCCGTATCGACTCGTTAGTACAACGACCGCCTCTCTCGATGATATAAACAATCACAAACAAAATCCTACGCGATATAAGCACACGCAAGAATTATCATCACAACACAAATAATATATTAATAATATCCGCATTACTAATATAAATGTTAGTCAACCTATAAACAAGGCACTAACTAAACCCATTCCGACCCGTAATCCTACAAGTCCTGCAAAAAATTTAGCACACACAAAAGTCTAAGTCTAGGCACCTATTTCAAGTCACCTAAATCCCTTAGACCATGCTCTGATACCACTTGTAACAACCCAACCCGTTAACCAACCAATAACGCGGAATAAAAAAAAATTCTTTGTGCAGCAAATGGCGCGGCGCGCCATGACCCCGCGCGGCGCGCAAAAGGGCCTGGACAGGCTGCTGTCCCAAAAAGTCCAAAATGCGAAAATGTTTGACCACTTCCCGACACATTTAGACTAAACGGTTTTCACAACATATTATAATAGTTAAGACTAACACGTTCCATCAATAAAAAGGGTTTTACGACACCGGGCCTACATATGCCCAAATTACCCTTTTAGTACCAATTTCAAGTTTTCGACCACACGACTTTTAACACAAAATAAAGCCGAGCATGGCGATTGGGGATACGCTACCTAATCCTAATCAATCCAAAAGCAAGCCTTCTAAAGCAACTACGCGAGTCCACTAGTCCCACGCTTACCCGAGCCACCGCATCCATGCAAATCTATAAAAAGGTAAACAACGAGAGGGTAAGCTAACGCTTAGTGAGTGAGAATATACTACATACATATATATGCATAAAATGGACACGCCACACAAAACCAAATACCGCATACCAGAGCATCCAAGCATAAAGGCAAGCTAGTCTAAGCATATCGTAAGATCACTAAGCAACGAGCTAAAGATACATCAATAAAATATAAGTTCACCAACAACGATGTGAACAATGCGAATAAGCTACACCCGGAGGGTTAGCTACATCACGACAATACAACATTATATGTATACAATATATATATATATATATATATATATATATATATATATATATATATATATATATATATATATATATATATATATATATATATATCGAATAACATAATCTGCTAAAACTTACAACACAATAACCATGGTTAACTAATCGCACAAGGGAATGACGCTCGCGAAAACGCCATCGGTGTTCATAACATCCGTTAGGGTACTTAACACCTCGTATCACTAACCCCTAGGGTGGCACCTTAACACCTCGGCACTTCACCCCGAGTGGCATCTTAACACCTCGATGCTTCACTCATTATTTTACGGAGTAGTGTCTTAACACCTCGACACTACACCCCTAGGTGGCATCTTTACACCTCGATGCTTTACCCCGAGTGGCATCTTAACACCTCGATGCTTCACTCATTATTTTATGGAGTGGTGTCTTAACACCTCGACACTACACCCCTAGGTGGCATCTTAACACCTCGATGCTTCACCCCGAGTGGCATCTTAACACCTCGATGCTTCACTCATCACGTGAAACGTGGTGTCCAAGTACCTCGACACTACACATTTCACGCCACAACAAATAGATACATTATATACCTACACATATAATTATTCCACTCACTATATTAACCCTTCCTCATTGGGGTTATATAAGTCCACATCACACGCCCATGTGATAACGTACACACAAAGTGTGCACCTCGCCAAAGTGGTCAACCAAAATGCACAACCATGCCAATTGGACCTATACACAAGTCCAACAATTCCACCTATACGAGAAGCGAGCTCTATAAGCAAGAACCCCTTCTCCCGACCCTAAACCCATCCTACACATACATATGCATATAGGATATTAACACTCACCTTGTCGTCTTGAAGAATGCCACCGAATAATCCGCAATCACCAATGGAATGTACCTATTCTATTTATCACATAACAAGTAACACAATTAGGGTGGATATACAAATCAACCCAAATTGACTACTAGTGCAATTTCGACCCAAATGCACTTCCAAGCACAAAATTGCGCCCAAACTAACCAATAATCACTTACACAAGTGAGAATGGTCCTAATATGCCAATCAAACCCAAACATAGGTGTTAAACACCTATCTTGCCCAAAATGACACTTAAACCTAATTTGACCCATAAGAAGTCAATATCACGCCATTAGCAAGTTTTGACACCAAAACATATTTAACTCGGTTCTATGCTTCAACTTAATCCATTTTAAGTTTATAAACCTTATTAAATCGGCAATTGAGTCATAATCATCAACAAACCCTAATTTTGACTCTAGTCAAAATTAGTCAACCATAAGAACCCTAATGGTTTCCAAAAAACCAATAATCACTAACACTAGTGATTATACACCATTTACAAGTCTTAAACATGGTTAAATCATTAACCAACCCAAAACCCGCCAAATATCAAAGTAGCAAGTTTCCATAAACCCTCTTCATTAACCAAATGGGTTTTACAACTAACAATCTCAAACCCTAACTTGAATATCAAATCTAACAAATGAAATTCGGAGTTAGAACTTACCAATACTACCAAAACATAGCTAGGAGCGAGATGAACAACTTTAAAACCCGAGCTTTGGTGAGAATCCAACTCATTCTTCTCCAATTCAAGCTCTCTCACTCTAGAACCCTGCCCCTCTCTCTCTAGATATGGATGAGAGTGTTTGTGTGGGTGAGAAATGAGCTCCAATGGAGTTCTAGATCAGTTTTGGTGACCCTAAACCGACCCTAAATGAAAAGACCGAAGTACCCCTCATTTAAACCTTTTAAAAAAGCTGAAAATTGCTTCTGACGCATTCGAAGCGCCGCGCCATAAGGTGGAGCGCCGCTCCAACCATCAGGTCAGTTTTCAGTTTCTTGTTTTGGCCATAACTTTTTGACCGTAGCTCCGTTTTCGATGAATCAAATATCGTTGGAAACGTAATAAGATTTTATTTCCAATGGTAAGGCTTTGAAACATCAACTAAAACTTTATTTAGGGTTAAAAAGATACGTACACACCTTGTCACTTCAGACAACGTCTAGTTTTCTTCGACGTTCGAGCAAGCAACACGTACATGCTGCGTACACTTCATACACGCATCGTACACCATAAATACATTATGTACAATAAATATTTAGGTCTTACAACGATATTGAACAATGTAGGGTTCACCTCGAATTCACGAACCTATATCATTTGTATATTTATTAATATTTATAATTGTAATTGAACACACACACACATATATATATATATATATATATATATATATATATATATATATATATATATATATATATAAATGTATTAGTTATATCACTTTTAGGTTAATAATATATATATGTTTTATGTGTTCATATTGTATATAAAAATATTATATTTTGTTATGTTATATGTGTTAAATATATATATATATATATATATATATATATATATATATATATATATATATATATATATATATATATATATATATATATTTATGTATTTTATTTGTTTATCAAAACAGTAGTTCTAATTATACTAAGTTAATATTAGCAAAAAAATAATGATAATAACATTAATAATATACTTATGTTAATAATAACTCTATTAGTGATAATAACAATGATATTAAAAATAATCCTTGTAAAAATATTAATTTTACTGTTTATGATAGTTATGATATTAATGATTTACTAATAATAATAATAATAATAACTTTACTAAAATGATAATATTAATAATAATAATAATGATATTGTTAATAATGACACTTATGTTAATAATAACTCTATTAGTGATAATAATAATGATATTAAAAATAATCCTTGTAAAAATATTAATTTTACTGTTTATGATAGTTATGATAATAATGATTTACTAATAATAATAATAATAATAACTTTACTAAAATGATAATATTAATAATAATAATAATGATACTAATAATAACAATAATAATAATAACAATAACCATATTAATAATAATAACAATAATAATAATAATATAATAATACTGTAAATAAAGAAAATAATGATATTTATAATAATGCCATGGTAATACTAAGTATGATTATACTAATATTAATAATAATGAATGATGATAATCATAATAATAATTATGATAGAAATAATTTTATTAATGATAAAAATAATAATACTAATAATAATATATTACATGTATCAACTCCAATATTAATGTTAATATTAATAATGAAAGTAATAATAGTATTACTATAGCCATTATATTGTAACTTGTATTTAATATTATACATTATGTAATAACTATATATTATATATATTTAATATTTAATATTTATACAATTTATATATATTTTTATATACATATAATAATAATTATGTATAGAAACAATATATATTACATATATCAATCTACCATTGTTAATATTCATTTATTCATTATTAAGTTCGCTTAGAAAATAAAACTAGTATTTCTAAATACCGTGTTCAAAGTTTTTAATATAAATTTGAAATATTATGTATATATTTATTACTTAACAATTTATATTTTTAAATCATAAACTATTTATATTTATAATTTCAACAACTAAACCGCATAACATTTTAATAATATATTTCAGATTATAATATATATACATATACATATATAATATTACATATCTATTTATAATCAGTTATTCGTGAATCGTCGAGAGCAGTCGAAGGTCACCTGAATATATGAAACATCGTTTCTAAATTTTCTAGACTCAACATTACATACTTTGCTTATCGTATCGAAATCATATAAAGATTGAGTTTAAATTTAGTCGGAAATTCTCGGGTCGTCACAGTACCTACCCGTTAAAGAAATTTCGTCCCGAAATTTGAGTGAGGTCATCATGGCTAACAATAAGAATGTTTTCATGACGAATATGAGTTGATAAATAGAGTTTTATCACTATCGAGTAATATAGATAAAACAATTCGATTATGTGAAGCGTACGAATGATGCTATCACAAAAGAGTGAAATGAGAAAATAAAGATTTGTCTTAGCTTTTGACGTAGTCACATTTGAATTTAGATAAATAAGGTTCGTCTTAACTTTTGACGTTGTCTTGGTTGAATTCCAGAAATCAAGGGATTTAAAGAAAATCTTCGAAATCTAAAAGATTTGATTCTTCGGCGAGTAAGGAAATTAAGATCTCTATATTTAAATACGGTGATCTGCCTTGATTACTCTGTCTGATATTTCCATTATAAATTAAACTCTTCCGTTCCATTATTCTCACCATTCCTATACTTTCTTTCTTAGTTCATACATTCAAAAGATTATGAAAATGCTTAATCCAGTTCTAATCCTTGATCTTTTTCCTAATTATCATTTATGTCATCCTTTTTCTCAATCTTCCACTAGAAAAATCTGTTTACTTCTAATATTACGTTGGGGTGATACTATTCTTAATTCTAACATGTCTCTATATTGCTATTCGTATTAATATCCACGGTTTGTAATTCCTGGGTTATTATTGGGTTTTATATCTTCCCTTATATTTCGATATTCCTGCTCCTGTCTCCTATAATCATTGTCATTCACAGTTAATGCTTTCTCTTATTTTCTGCGATTTATACCCCCATTGATATTTTGAAGCTTCATGCTTTTGTTCCCGACTTTAAGTCAAGCGAATAGTGGTCCAGAATTCGTAGATATGAAGTTTCGAATGAACATAACTAATGTTCTAAGAGAGAAACGGTATTAGCATAATCTGACTTGTCAAATTACTAGAATTCAAGAGAAAGATAGGACTATCAAGAAAAAATGTTCTTGATATGTTTGAAGATGAGGTAGAATGTAAGAGTCGTGTAACATGGCACATGATGTCGTTATGATCTGTGAATCATCACGTCCCATTAGAAACTTAGCATGACTTACTATAATATAATCACGTCGATCAAGTGTCATTATATTATACTAAGTCATGCATCAATTTCCAACACTACTTCAAAATCATTCATAATTCAAACTAGAAGGTTTCAGAATTTAGAAACTAAAACAGTTTCCTTTATGATGTAACACAGATAATGCTAAGAGATAAATAATTTCGCACGAGAATATTTATGAAAATATCTTCAGAAATATCGAACATATTTATGATGATATTTTGGAATTTCTAAGTTCGATGGTTGATAAAGAAAGATTTAATTCCCAATGATTTCAAGGCTGCCGACGGTTTATATAATAATATATATATAATATATAAAATTAATTATATATTATATTATATTTATGTACATAGTTAACATGTAATTTTTGTTCCGATGACTTACGTCCTGTTTTCGGTTTCTCGAACGCGTTTTCGTACGCTTAGAAAACTAGTATTTTAGGTTTCGCAACGTGTACCTTTATCGATAATTAAACTTAATTCACTAATAACCATATCACCCAAAGTGTAACTTAATCATTTAAGTGTTTTGGTCATTTGCTTCTAAAAATCGACGTCTCGCTACTTATCAAAATATATATAAAATATTATTTTAAATTAAAGCGTTATATAACTATGTTAACCTTATATTAAATCACTTTGTAAAATATATATATGTATATATATTTATACTTATATTTATTTAAAATATAAATTCGTACGTATCGTATGTAATTGATATATTTATTTAATAATATAATATTTAATTTTTCAAAACTAGTTATATTTCAAAGTTCGTTTTGAATTTGTTTAGAAAATAATATAACACGTATCGTTTACAATTTAAAACTTAATTTGATATAATTCATTTATGCGTCAACATTTATTTTTAACACTTCGGTAATAATTTCAAAATTTGTTTTTGTTTCTATATTTTATTGAATCACAGAACATTGTTATGGATGCTTTGTCAAAAGGTTTCTAGAAAGATTCTAAAATTTAGGATAACGTTAAAACCTTTATCCATATTAAAATGACTCGGTAATAATTTGTCAAAAGTGGTTCCGTATATTTATAAAGTTATATTCGTTTTAAAAGAAGACGTGACACTCTAATAGTTATGTATAATTCCTAAAGTTTATAACAATAAAAGATAAGTATAATAACTTTAATAATCTACTTCTTGACATATTGTAAATGCGTTAATCTTTCAAAATATATCGTAGCACGTTTTATATCTTTAAAACAATGTGTATATATGTAAATGTGATTTAATATATATAGCATAAAACTTTAATTAGATCTCAATTTACATATTAAAATGTTTTAGTAATAGAATTCTTTTAGACTGAAAATGTTCTCGTACGTTTGGAACTAAATCAAATAACTTTTATATAGTTTATTTTTCTAAAACTAATTATATTCAGATCACATAATTTATTACAAGAACTTATGTTTATCTTAAATCCTTATAAGTTTGTATTAACTTGTTTAATAATAATCAAATGTTACTATATCTATTAATCGTATTCGAAACCGCTCAAATATAAGTTCAGTATACTTTGTCTATATATATATATATATATATATATATATATATATATATATATATATATATATATATATATATATATATATATATATATATATATATACACGTTTCACAATAACATATTTTATTACGTAGGGTTTATCTAAAACGAAAAAGTATAAGAATATCCGTGTAATACTTTGTTAACGTTCTCTAATCATATAATAGATTTCATAACTTATTTCCATATCAATCCAACCGTTTAATGTTTTATTAATATTTGCCAATTTAATAATCACACATATGTATATATTTATACATATCTATTTACACATAATTATTCGTGAATCGTCAAGATCAGTCGAAGGGTAATTGATTACATGAACACAGTTCAAAGTTTTTGAGATTTCAACATTACAGACTTTGCTTATCGTGAAATGTCCCATTCATATTGATTATAAACGTTCCATATTAATTGATTTTGTTGCGAGGTTTTGACCTCTATATGAGACGTTTTTCAAAGACTGCATTCATTTTTAAAACAACCATAACCTTTATTTTATCAATAAAGGTTTAAAAAAAAAACATTACGTAGATTATCAAATAATGATAATCTAAAATATACTGTTTACTGTAGCGACCCGACAAAATCGTCATTGACGGCGCCGACTACTTAGGTCCCGTTACGTGGTCGTAGTCCCTATATGAGACTCGTTTGACCAAAATTATGTCGCGTTCATTTGAAACGTATCGTGCTTGCAAGGTTTAGTTTACAAAACCATTCGACGACAAGTTTAAGTTTACAAGAGTATAAAGTATAAATGAAATAACTTGCGACATAATTAGTTGAAAATCACGGTTTGCTATAAATATCGAAAGTATGTAGACAAAAGTTTGAATCCAAAGGTGCTATCACTAGCGTATGTATGTATGTATGCTTGACTCCAAGCAAGTAATCAAAGTGTGTGGAAGCATGTATCAAGTAGCCAAGTATGAACCTGAGAAACATATAGAAAAATGTCAACGAAAAACATTGGTGAAATCATAGGTGCTTTAGTAAACGTTGTATTTGAACCACAAGATTTAATATAAGATGATTATCAAAATCATTTGCATTCCAAAGTTGTTGTTTGTATCCCGGGTACCCAATTATCAAACTTAACTGTTTAGCACCCTTTGCGTAGTGTTAGAACATACACTAGACTCGAAAATATATTTCATCCGCTAACAGTAGCGAACCGTCCGAATGAGGCTCGTCAAGCCCATGTGATCACATAATATAAGTTCACGTTTACACCCTGCAAGTGTAACTAATGATAATTGAATTGAGGCTTTTTGTTCAAACCCGTACGTGAAATGTTCGTTTTCGTACTTGTGTTCAAAGTGTAAAAGTATGATACGTATATGTTTCTCATCCCATAGTTTAAAGCATAAAAGTTGTTTGATAGATGGGACTATTCTCTCACCTCGAGTGCACGAGTATAAAAGTACTTCACAAAGTAAACGTGTGCATGATAGTTGCTTAGCCTTGACCTAAACAAGTAAGTTGTATCAATTAACCGGTTACGACACAAGGTCGGGCGAAATGTGTTCAATTAGTCCTATGGCTCGTTACGACTCGAATAGTATAGCATGTGAATCACGTTGTCAAGTTTCATGCAAGAATCAAGTATAAACGAAGATTAGAACTATTGCATAAACATTTGTTTAAGTTTGACTAAAAGTCAAACTTGGTCAAGTCAAAGTCAACAAAAAGTCAACACGTTCGGGTCCGGTCCCGAACTATTTTTCTGAGGTTTTTATTCATATATAAGCATGTTAGGACAAGTTACATGTGAATCGGAGGTCCATAGCGTGCCAAACATTTTTCATATTATGACCATGTAGGTCAGAACCTGGACACACCTTAGGTCGCGCCGCGACCCAAGACTGCCGCGCCGCGGTATTTAACGTGTGTTGGTACCTGGTCAGTCTCAAATGTCCAAGTCTCAAATTAAAACTCTTTCAAGCATAAATCACAAACCGCTAACACTTAGAACTCGTATCTTATATCGTTGGAAAGCTCTTTTGACAAGGAATACAACTAACTACTTTTCACCAAGCAAAAACATCAATTACAATAACCGAAATCTCGTCAAGTGATCATTATAGGGTTATTTTCAAAGTTTCAAGTTCATCAAATGCATTTTAAGTTTCGGGAATCCAATTCACACATATGATATGCCGTTTTGAAGGCAATGAAACATACATTACAACTATACATTTACAATTTACATTTCATGGCATTCGAAACATCAAAAGCTCGTTTAAAGTCTATCAAACCCTAACCAAAATCCACAAAAATCAATATTCATGTTTTTGAAGTTTTCTTAATCAACCTACGCATCAAAACGAAGCAAGTGGTACTAGTAACAAAATTAAAACATGAACTTTAACAATTTGACAACATTAACTCATCCAAAATCAAATATTAAGCACACCCATTTCAAGTTCATGCTAGTTACTCCAAAAACAACAAATCGAGCAAACCAAACATATATTCATATTAGACTTGAGCCATAGACACTAACTAACACCATTTCAAGTATATAAAACGAATTTAGAGAAATCTAGAGTTTTTAGAAACCTTACCCCAAGTAGTGAAATTGGTACCAAATCGAAGAGGATGAAGAGAGGATTCCAAATATGTAATTTGTTTTGATGTTTTCTTGCTAAATCCGATTTAGATGATAAATTAGTGAGTTGGTTGAAGTTGATGTTCTTGGTGACTAGAGAGAAAAAGGAAGTAGGAGATAGATGGAAATGAATGGTGGAAAGAGTGGGTTGCCTAGTTGACCTAGTCAACTAGTTTGCCCACTTGGTAACTTCGGTCCCTCAAGTTTCAAAGCGGGTGCGGGAATTAACCAAACGAATATTTTAAAAACGCTTAAGTAAACGAGTGATGTTATAATTAAATAACGAGAATATTATGAACGTTTGTCAACGGAATCTACGAATATAAATAATGAAAGATATTATATAAAAAAAATAGTGTTAAAAATAAATTTAACGGAAAAACGCGGGATGTTACATTACCTACACCTTAAAAGAAATTTCGTCCCGAAATTTAGTTGGAAGTAGTAGTTGTTGTTTCTTCTTCGAAACTTTGCGTTGCAAATTCTACGGATATGTGAAGGTACTTCCTTGGGCATTTCAACGAACTTTGACAGTCGGGATTTTACGTTAGTTTAAAGTTTGGTTTCACGATTTATAGTTTCAACCGGTCCTC
Organism: Rutidosis leptorrhynchoides; assembly: GCF_046630445.1. NCBI lineage: Eukaryota > Viridiplantae > Streptophyta > Magnoliopsida > Asterales > Asteraceae > Rutidosis > Rutidosis leptorrhynchoides. Next base: position 246,503,740 of record NC_092338.1, on the reverse strand, counting down.
CTAGGAAGTGAAGTTTATCGTTGATAGTAAGTTCATCGAAGAGGATAAGAAGTTCTTGTTTCACAAGACACGCCTTTAAGTTTGATACACAGAATGTAGGATGAACGGAATTTGTTTGAGTCGGAAGTTCGAAACGGTAAGCAACGGGCACAACACGCCCCAAGATTTCAAAAGGATTAAAAATATCGTGGATTTAGCTTTCTATGTTTCCGAAACGGACTACACCTTTTCAAGGTGCGACTTTTAACGTTACACGGTTTCCCACATGGAATTCGAAAGGTTTACGTCTAACATTGGCATAGCTCATTTGGCGACTATGGGCCGTCTCGAGCCTTTGTCAGATTGGAACGATTTTATCGGTTACTCCATGAATGAGACTAGGTTCGGTGACTTGATTATCATTTACTTGGTTCTACAAAAGGAGAATGACGTTTCCGGTCATATAAGATTTCAAAAGGTGTGACGTTTAGACTTGAATGATAACCATCGTTGTAAGAGAATTTGGTTAAAGGCAAAAACTTTTCTCAAGTAAATTTGAAGTTGATAACACAACTCGTATTATGGTTTCCAAGGTTTGAATCATGTGTTTGCTTGTTCCATCGGTTTGTGGATGATACGCGGTACTCATGTTTAAACGTGGTCCCGAGGCTTTTTGTAAGGCACTCCGAATTCTAGAAGTGAAATGAGAATCTCGATCCAAAACGAGGTACATTTCCTTAAGGTATATTTGAAAGAGTTCGTTAGCTCGTGAAAACGTTTGTTGGAACAAGTTTCTGTTTCTCAAGAATTTCGCGCCGCGGAAGATTTATCGGTTTCCGAAAACGTTCGTTAGAGCATGTTTCTTATCGGGTTCTGAAAAACGTTCCTTAGGACTATTCACCCTCGTGACGAATACTGGTATAACGTGAAGAGTCTCTCTCTCCATTGAGAATTTAGAATAAATATTTCCTTAAACTGGAGTACGAGTATAAGGTGAGAGAAGCTTCCATCTCGATGTGAGCATAATAAGCATATTGTAGTTCGTCGATAAAACTGTGCGAAAACGAGATAGTATACACGTGTAACATATGTTTGAAGTTGAAAGAATTTGTCATTCCTTCAAAAGCATGGGTATGGTTCGACAAAAATCGAAGATGTGTCCCTGGTATGGTTGTTATCAACATTCTCGGAGTTTTCGGATATTCAAACAAGAAAAATGAAGTCATGTACATGGCACATGGTGGTGATTAGGTTGATCGAGTCCAATCACCATCACGAGTCATTAGAACTTTGGTATGACTTACCATAATATAACCACGTTGATCGAGTGTTGTTATATTACGCTAACTCATACCTCCATCCCCACATCACTCCATATATTCAGGTTCGTGTAATCGTGAAGTTTTAAAATGAACAAAGCATAGCGACATCACCAACATGACTCGTATTTAATCGCAAGAATTAGTGCAACTCTAAAGAAGCGTTCCCCGAGGGAAGTGTATAAATGATTGTTCACGTCAATGCGGTTCAAGTCAAACGATAATGTATTCCAGTACGAGAAGTGTAACGAATCATGATAACTATTAGTACACAACCGTAGTGTTAAGTATTGATGACGATACTCACCTGGAGTCGTGATGGTAGTAACACGATATGGTAGATAGTAAGGAACACCAGTGTGACACCGATAGTAAGTTGAAACGGTGGCGAATAACAATCTGGGAGACAGAGTTCCCGAACAAGTGTGACTAATGAAGTCGTCGTCATCCTTATGCGTATGAATCTTGAATTAACGTGTGTTACCAGAAAGTGGCAGAATACGGATTCGTAAGATGAAAAATTGGTACCATTAAGAAGTTCACCTAAGAATGATTCAAGTATAATGCACAAGTAGTCAAGTAAGTGCTATCTATAGCAAATGCAAGTCAGAATGCAGTGATTAACTATCCGGTTGTAGTCTAGATTCACTAATGCGTCCTAACGACTCTGTTAGACACACTAATGCATATCCTAGTTCCCTACAACCAATGCTCTGATACCATCTGTAGCGACCCGACAAAATCGTCATTGACGGAGCCGACTACTTAGGTCCCGTTACGTAGTCGTAGTCCCTATATGAGACTCGTTTGACCAAAATTATGTCGCGTTCATTTGAAACGTATCATGCTTGCAAGGTTTAGTTTACAAAACTGTTCGACGACAAGTTTAAGTTTACAAGAGTATAAAGTATAAATGAAATAACTTGCGACATAATTAGTTGAAAATCACGGTTTGCTATAAATATTGAAAGTATGTAGACAAAAGTTTGAATCCAAAGGTGCTATCACTAGCGTATGTATGTATGTATGCTTGACTCCAAGCAAGTAATCAAAGTGTGCGGAAGCATGTATCAAGTAGCCAAGTATGAACCTGAGAAACATATAGAAAACTGTCAATGAAAAAAGTTGGTGAAATCATAGGTGTTTTAGTAAACGTTGTATTTGAACCACAAGATTTAATATAAGATGATTATCAAAATCATTTGCATTCCAAAGTTGTTGTTTGTATCCCGGGCACCCAATTATCAAACTTAACTGTTTTGCACCCTTTGCGTAGTGTTAGAACATACACTAGACCCGAAAATATATTTCATCAGCTAATGGTAGCGAACCTCCGAATGAGGCTCGTCAAGCCCATGTGATCACATAATATAAGTTCACGTTTACACCCTGCAAGTGTAACTAATGATAATTGAATTGAGGCTTTTTGTTCAAACCCGTACATGGAATGTTCGTTTTCGTACTTGTGTTCAAAGTGTAAAAGTATGATACGTATATGTTTCTCATCCCATAGTTTAAAGCATAAAAGTTGTTTAAAAGATGGGACTATGATCTCACCTCGAGTGCACGAGTATAAAAGTACTTCACAAAGTAAATGTGTGCATGATAGTTGCTTAGCCTTGACCTAAACAAGTAAATTGTATCAATTAACCAGTTACGACACAAGGTCGGGCGAAATGTGTTCAATTAGTCCTATGGCTCGTTACGACTCGAATAGTATAGCATGTGAATCAAGTTGTCAAGTTTCATGCAAGAATCAAGTATAAACGAAGATTAGAATGATTGCATAAACGTTTGTTTAAGTTTGACTAAAAGTAAAACTTGGTCAAGTCAAAGTCAACAAAAAGTCAACACGTTCGGGTCGGGTCCCGAACTATTTTTCGGAGGTTTTTATTCATATATAAGCATGTTAGGATAAGTTACATGTGAATCGGAGGTCCATAGCGTGCCAAACATTTTTCATATTTTGACTATGTAGGTCAGAACCTGGACACGCCTTAGGTCGCGCCGCGACCCAAGACTGCCGCGCCGCGGCATTTAACGTGTGCTGGTACCTGGTCAGTCTCAAATGTCTAAGTCTCAAATCAAAACTCTTTCAAGCATAAATCACAAACCGCTAACACTTAGAACTCGTATCTTATAACGTTGGAAAGCTCTTTTGACAAGGAATACAACTAACTACTTTTCATCAAGCAAAAACATCAATTACAATAACCGAAATCTCGTCAAGTGATCATTATAGGGTTATTTTCAAAGTTTCAAGTTCATCAAATGCATTTTAAGTTTCGGGAATCCAATTCACACATATGATATGCCGTTTTGAAGGCAATGAAACATACATTACAACTATACATTTACAATTTACATTTCATGGCATTTGAAACATCAAAAGCTAGTTTTAAGTCTATCAAACCCTAACCAAAATCCACAAAAATCAATATTCATGTTTTTGAAGTTTTCTTAATCAACCTACGCATCAAAACGAAGCTAGTGATACTAGTAACACAATTAAAACATGAAATTTAATAATTTGACAACATTAACTCATTCAAAATCAAATATTAAGCACACCCATTTCAAGTTCATGCTAGTTACTCCAAAAACAACAAATCGAGCAAACCAAACATATATTCATGTTAGACTTGAGCCATAGACACTAACTAACACCATTTCAAGTATATAAAACGAATTTAGAGAAATCTAGAGTTTTTAAAAACCTTACCCCAAGTAGTGAAATTGGTACCAAATCGAAGAGGATGAAGAGAGGATTCCAAATATGTAATTTGTTTCGATGTTTGCTTGCTAAATCCAATTTAGATGACGAATTAGTGAGTTGGTTGAAGTTGATGTTCTTGGTGACTAGAGAGAAAAAGGAAGTAGGAGATAGATGGAAATGAATGGTGGAAAGAGTGGGTTGACTAGTTGACCTAGTCAACTAGTTTACCTACTTGGCAAACTCGGTCCCTCAAGTTTCAAAGCGGGTGCGGGAATTAACCAAACGAATATTTTAAAAACGCTCAAGTAAACGAGTGATGTTATAATTAAATAACGAGAATATTATAAACGTTTGTCAACGGAATCTACGAATATAAATAACGAAAGATATTATAAAAAAAATAGTGTTAAAAATAAATTTAACGGAAAAACGCGGGATGTTACATTTACACACGACCATTACATAATGGTTTACAATATAAATATGTTACATCGACATATGTTTCTTGAATGCAGTTTTTAAACAATATCATACAAACATGGACTCCAATTCTTGTCCTTATTTTAGTATGCAATAGCAGAAGCTCTTAGTATTCACCTGAGAATAAACATGCTTTAAACGTCAACAAAAATGTTAATGAGTTATAGGTTTAACCTATATATATCAAATCATAACAATAGACCACAAGATTTCATATTTCAATACACATCCCATACATAATCATAAAAATCATTCATATGGTGAACACCTGGTAACCGACATTAACAAGATGCATATATAAGAATATCCCCATCATTCCGGGACACCCTTCGGATATGATATAAATTTCGAAGTACTAAAGCATCCGGTACTTTGGATGGGGTTTGTTAGGCCCAATAGATCTATCTTTAGGATTCGCGTCAATTAGGGTGTCTGTTCCCTAATTCTTAGATTACCAGACTTAATAAAAAGGGGCATATTCGATTTCGATAATTCAACCATAGAATGTAGTTTCACGTACTTGTGTCTATTTTGTAAATCATTTATAAAACCTGCATGTATTCTCATCCCAAAAATATTAGATTTTAAAAGTGGAACTATAACTCACTTTCACAGATATTTCCTTCCTCAGAAATAAGACTTGGCCACGGATCGATTCACGAACCTATACAAATATGTACATATATATCAAAGTATGATCAAAATATAATTACAACCATTTTTATTATGTTTTAAAGATTTGAGTGTATTAAGTCAGCTGTCCTCGTTAGTAACCTACAACTAGTTGTCCACAGTTAGATGTACAGAAATAAATCGATATATATTATTTTGAATCAATCCATGACCCAGTGTATACCCATCTCAGGCTAGATCACAACTCAAAGTATATATATTTTTGGAATCAACCTCAACCCTGTATAACTAACTCCAACATTACTGCATATAGAGTGTCTATGGTTGTTCCAAATAATATATATACATGGGTCGATATGATATGTCAAAACATTTGCATACGTATCTATGGTATCCCAAGATTACATAATATATTAGAATACATGTATAATATAATATAAGTTAGCTAGGATATGATTTGTATAGATTTGTTAAACATTTCCCGTAGCTAAAATAATCAAAAAATATCCAATCTTGTTTTACCCATAACTTCTTCATTTTAAATCCGTTTTGAGTGAATCCAATTGCTATGATTTCATATTGAACTTAAGTTTATGAATATATACATAAAAAGTATAAGTTTATAGTCATAATTACAGGTTACAAGTCATTTTTGTAAAGGTAGTCATTTCAGTCGAAAGAACGACGTCTAGATGACCATTTTGGAAAACATATTTCCACTTTGAGTTTAACCATGATTTTTGGATATAGTTTCATGTTCATAAGAAAAATCATTTTCCAAGAAGAACAAATTTTAAATCAAAGTTTATCATAGTTTTTAATTAACTAACCCAAAACAGCCCGCGGTGTTACTACAACGGCGTATATCCGATTTTACGGTGTTCATCGTGTTTTTAGGTTTTAAATCATTAAGTTAGCATATCATATAGATATAGAACATGTGTTTAGTTGATTTTAAAAGTCAAGTTAGAAGGATTAACTTTTGTTTGGGAACAAGTTTAGAATTAACTAAACTATGTTCTAGTGATTACAAGTTTTAAACCTTCGAATAAGATAGCTTTATATGTATGAATCGAATGATGTTATGAACATCATTACTACCTCAAGTTTTCTGGATAAAGCTACTGGAAATGAGAAAAATGGATCTAGCTTCAAAGGATCCTTGGATGGCTTGAAAGTTCTTGAAGCAGATTCATGACACGAAAACAAGTTCAAGTAAGATTTTCACTCGAAATAAGATTGTTATAGTTGTAGAAATTGAATCAAAGTTTGAATATAAATATTACCTTGAATTAGAAAGATAACCTACTGTAAATAACAAAGGTTCCTTGATCTTAGATGATTACTTGGAATGGATTTGAAAGCTGGGAAGTAGACTTGCAAACTTGGAAGTATTCTTGATTTTTATGAAACTATACTTATGGAATTTATGAAGAACACTTAGAACTTGAAGATGGAACTTGAGAGAGATCAATTAGATGAAGAAAATTGAAGAATGAAAGTGTTTGTTGGTGTTTTTGGTCGTTGGTATATGGATTAGATATAAACGATATGTAATTTTGTTTTCATGTAAATAAGTCATGAATGATTACTAATATTTTTATAATTTTATGAGATATTTCATGCTAGTTGCCAAATAATGGTTCCCACATGTGTTAGGTGACTCACATGGGCTGCTAAGAGCTGATCATTGGAGTATACATACCAATAGTACATACATCTAAAAGCTGTGTATTGTACGAGTACGAAATACGGGTGCATACGAGTCGAATTGTTGATGAAACTGAACGAGGATGTAATTGTAAGCATTTTTGTTAAGTAGAAGTACTTTGATATGTGTCTTGAAGTCTTTCAAAAGTGTATGAATACATATTAAAACACTACATGTATATACATTTTAACTGAGTCGTTAAGTCATCGTTAGTCGTTACATGTAAATGTTGATTTGAAACCTTTAAGTTAACGATCTTGTTAAATGTTGTTAACCCAATGTTTATTATATCTAATGAGATGTTAAATTATTATATTATCATGATATTATGATATATTAATATATCTTAATATGATATATATACATTTAAATGTCGTTACAACAATAATCGTTACATATAAGTCTCGTTTCGTAATTCTTGAGTTAGTAGTCTTGTTTTTACATATGTAGTTCATTGTTAACACACTTAATGATATATTTAAATATCATTTTATCATGTTAAATATAGTGTATCAATATCTTAATATGATACATATTTAGTAGACGTTATCATAACAATAATCGTTATATATATCATTTCGAGTTTCTTAACTTAGTAATCTCATTTCTTATGTATATCACACATTATTAATATACTTAGTGAGATACTTACTCATCATAATCTTATGTCAACCATATATATGTCTATATATATATACCACAACATGTAGTTTTTACAATTTTGTAACGTTCGTGAATCGCCGGTCAACTTGGGTGATCAATTGTCTATATGAAACTTATTTCATTTAATCAAGTCTTAACAAGTTTTATTGCTTAACTCATTGGAAACATTTAGTCATGTAAATATCAATCTCAATTAATATATATAAACATGAAAAAGTTCGGGTCACTACATATCGTGTCGAAAATATATAAAGATCAAGTTTAAATTTGGTCGAAAATTTCGGGTTGTCACAGTACCTACCCGTTAAAGAAATTTTGTCCCCAAATTTGATCGAGGTTATCATGACTAACAGTAAGAATGTTATTATGAAGAATATAAACTGATACATAGAGTTTTATCATGATTAAAAATATGGATAAAATAATTCGGTTTCTCGAAGCGTATGAGTGAAGCTATCGTAAAAAAGTGAAATGAGAAAATAGAGATTTGCCTTATATTTTGATGTCATCACGGTTGATCTTCAGATTAAAGAAAATCTTTGTAATCTAAATAGGATTTGATTCTTCAGCGATTAAGGAAATTATGATCCTCTTTGATTTAATGCGATAATCCTTCTCTATTTCTCTGTCGAATATTTCACTATAAATCCACCTCCTTCATTTCCTTACAACTCACACTTTCTATTCTTTCTCCCTCAACTCATATTTTAAAGTATTCGTCAATATGCTCCATCCAGTGATGATTCTCGATATACTTCTCACTTTCATATCTGTCATTCTTCTTTTTCATCTACCACCGGAGCATTTTATTTACTTTTACTATTACCTTGGGGTTATAGTATTTTTAATTCTCCCTTGCCTTTACGTTGCAATACGTATTGATATGCATGGTTTATAATTTATGTGTTGTTGTCGAGCTTCATATTTTCTTTCATATTTAAAATTTCCATACTTTTGTCTCCTCTTCCCGACTTCAAGTCAAGCGAATAATGGTCCAGAATTTGTAGGTATAGATTTCAAAATGAACATAGTTAATGTTTTAAGAAAGAATTTGTAATGGCACGATCTTGATTTGTCAAATTACCAGAATACTTCGGAAAAGACCGAATCATCAAGAAAAATATTTTCTTGATCTGTTTAGAGGTTAAGTAGAATACAAGAGTCGTGTAACATGGCACCTGATGACGTTATGATCTGTGAATCATCATGTTCCATTTAGAAACTCAGCATGACTTACTGTAATATAATCACGTTGATCAAGTGTCATTATATTATACTAATTCATGCTTCAGTTCCCAACACTACTTCAAAAATATTCTTATTTTAAACTCGAAGGTTTCAAAATTTAGAAACTAAAATAGTTTCTTTTATGATGTAATACAGATAGCGCGAAGAGGTAAATGATTTTAGATAAGACTAATTATGGAAATATCTTCAGAATTATGGAGGATATTTATAATGAAAGATACGATGATACCTTAGAATTTCTAATATCAGAGGATGATGAAGAATATTGTCCGCATGGGTTTAGAGTCAGGAGCAAGGTATTCGTTAATGACTTCAGCAGAAACTGAATCATTTGGATTCTTTGAGGGCAGGTTTAGTCATTGTGATTTGTCCACAGCCTCCTTCATACTTTGCTCAATCCGTTTTCCAGTTCCAAACCTTCTCTTTTTCTGAGCTTTGACAACACACTATTCTTTATCATCAAACTTTTTAGCGTTAAGGTCATTTTACAGTTTTTGCTGCTTCATCAGCATTTTGAGAACTATTCCGCAGTTCGGGGTGATTTTTAGAAACTTCACATTCGAATTATGTAAGTCCGTTATATGTATACATGTAACTGTTGGCGTAGACATGCTGTGAGATTTCAAAATACTGATTGCTAAATCCCAGTAATTGGCAAGGCAATTCTTGTTACAAGATACGAATGAGTAAATGATGAGGTTTTGATAAATATAATGATTTTTTGGAAAAATCAAAGATCAGTGGAGTTGTTGGTAAGTTTATTGCTAATGTGGTGGAACATAAACGGTTCCCCGGTAATGATGGCAAAAGGGCAACATATATATCAAGGTTATAATAAGATGTTTTAACTGAAAAGTCGAAGTTGACTTGCTGGAGCTGTGACAAAACTGGCTAATTTGAAAAGGAATCAAAAAGTTATTTTTGCTAATAAATGCCAAAGAATCTGACGCGGATACGTGTTTAAACTTTTACTTCGGTTTCAAGAGTTTTTCAGGTACATAACTGTGAGTAACATGTGGTTAGATCATCATCTCGATTGTTCATTGTTTGAAGTGTCTTCAGGAATTCAGGGGGTTTGAATACCAATTGTAATCGTTACTATACATATGATGTTCTAGGATTTTGAATGATATAAATATTTTTCTGGGTTCTATGAATGGAAATGATGTTCTAGCGCAGTTTTGAAGTCAAAGTATAGCTTTAAAAGATGTAAGAATCTAAGAGTGATGTCTTCTATTAAATCTTGACTTGGATTTTGATGCGTCAAAATCAGAATATGTAATCAATTTTTGATGAGAATGGTTGTTTTGATTTTTATAAAAGAATGTATATTGTTGTGAAAGTAGTGAGTATAGTTGGTGATTGCTGAATCAGATTCGAAGAATATAACATATTAATTGTGAATTTATATATATTGCTCGGGTATTACCTACTCGTTAAAAAAAAATTTCACAGTTAATATTTTGTACAAAAATTTTATTACAGTCTTTATGAAAATATATAGGTGTATATTTTCTTCAGATGTAACATAGATTTAATGAGTTAATATTAAATTAACTCAATTGATTTACGGTAGTAATTGGAATTGAATAATCCCTAAAACTTTAGAAATTACCTAACTTTTACGAAGTATTTCTTCAATGAAATTGAAATTATGAATCAATACTTCGTTATTTGTTGATGTATAATGTTGGTGTTCGTAGAATTCTTGTGAACTTCGCAAAGTACGAATGATGTTATTTGAAAAGTTTCGAGTACATCGATGATGAAAGTGTAAATTCAAACATATATTTGAATAATACACTTGATTTATTATGAAATGGAATTCATTGAATTGAAACAGAGATCGTAGTTAACGATGGTTAAGTTGTTAAGGATGTACATCACAACATATTAGTAATATGAATTTAACTGAGTAGTATCTACCCTTATTTAATTTATTCATAATAGCTTAATATGAAAAGATATACTATGGTTTCCAAAATTTATATATATATATAAGTTATACATATAAGTTCTTCAGTGGAAAGGAGTTCATAATTCGTTGATATGACATACTTGTTGTTGATTAGTGATGTTGTTCGCGGTGATTATAGATCTGGTTGAACTTGTGATGTTATAGATGCTGCTGGTGCTGACGAGGCTGACGGCACTGACGGTGCTGGTAATGCTGACGGTACTGTTGATGCTGCTGGTAAACAAGTCTAGCTTGTAAATCGTGCACCATTCCAGTCAGGGATTCATTTCATCATTTCGCTTATTCATCTAGTTTACAATTAGAACTAGAATAAATAATCTCTAAAACTTTTAGAAACTACATATTCTCTGCAGAATATTTCCTCGATGAAGTTATGAATCAATGCTTCATCGTTTGTTGTTGTTGGTACTCCTTGGTATTTACGGTGCGTATGATGTTAATGCTCGAGGTACAGATTGTGATATCGAGGTGTGGGATGCGGATGTTGTTGGTGGTAATGATTATGTTGGTGTTGCTGATGGTGGTACTGTTGTTGCCGGTGCTGCTACTGGTGCTTGTAACCTTTGCACCATATTCTCCAAAGCCATTACCTGAGCGCGAAGCTCGTTCACTTTTTCTATTACACTGGGATGATTATCGGTTCGGACGAGCGGATGAATAAGATCTAAAATTTGAGATAATATATAATCTTGACGAGACACTCTGGAAATGAGAGAGAAAATGGTGTCTCGGACAGGTTCGCCGATAAGTGCTTCAGGTTCTTCTCCAACAGGGCAATGTAGTGGATGGAAGGGATCACCTTCTTCTTGTCTCCAATGATTGAGGAGACTACGAACACATCCCCAATTCATCCAAAATAGATGATGATTGATTGGTTGATCCATTCCGCTCACACTGCTTTCAGAGCTCGAGTGAAACTCCATATCGGAATCCGAGGGACTTGAACTTGTGGCGAGTTCCATTTCGTATGATTGAATAAAGGATTTTCGATATGAAATGATTTCCGACTATCGGATGGTATCCTAACTACATAGAATATTTATATATATAGAGTAAAAGATTTCGTAGATTACGGAGGAATTTACGGAATATGTCCAGCAAAGTTTACAGTAACAGATACGCTAAGATATGAATTAGCAGATACGTTAAGAAATGAATTTTGTCTATACACTATCTATGCAATGAATGCAGTAAGACGCGTTTAGACTTAAGATGATAAGCAAATAATTTCCGACAAAAATGATAAGCAAAACTTTTGACATGCAGACACGGTCGAAGTCCAGACTCATTAATGCATCTTAATATCTATAAGTTAGACACACTAATGCAAGACCAGGTTCGCTAAGACCACCGCTCTAATACCACATGAAGCGACCCGTCCCAATCCATAAGGACGAATACAATAACATATGATTACATCGCGAGGTATTTGACCTCTATATGATACATTTTACAAACATTGCATTAGTTTTTAAAAGACAACCTTTCATTACATCGAAAGTTGACAAGCACATACCATTTCATAATATCCAACCTATAAATGACCTAATCCGTCATTTAATTAATAATAATCTCTATTGAACTCAACGACTTGAATGCAACGTCTTTTGAAATATGCCATGAATGACTCCAAGTAATATCTCTAAAATGAGCAAATGCACTGCGGAATATTTCTTTCAAACCTGAGAATAAATATGCTTTCAAGTGTCAACCAAAAGGTTGGTGAGTTCATTAGTTTATCGTAATCCATCATTTCCATAATTTTAATAGACCACAAGATTTCATTTATTCAATAATCATACACTCATAAGTGTTAAAAATTCATTCATATGGATTGAACACCTGGTAATCGACATTAACAAAATGCATCTAGAATATCCCCAAACATATAAACATCGAAGTACTAAAGCAGTTCAAATTGTCAAACCCCATAGATCTATCTATAAGATTCGCGTCAATTGGTGGCAATTATAATAAACACCAATTTTTAGGCTACCAAGTTCAACAAGGGTGATATCTGGTATAATAATTCAACCATAGAATGTAGTTTCAATTACTTGTGTCTATTTCATCAAACATTTATAAAAGCACATGTATTCTCAGTCCCAAAATATATATTGCAAAATCATTTAAAAGGGGAGCAAATGAAACTCACAATACTGTATTTCGTAACAATAATGCATATGACGGCACTGAACAAGTGCAATGTTGGCCTCGGATTCACGAACCTATATTAGTATATATATTTATATGTTTGATCAATATCTGTCTAACAATTTAGGTCAAGTCGTAGTGTATCTCAATCCAAATGCTCGAGACTAATATGCAAAAGTCAACTTGACTTAAAATGACTTCCAAAATCTATACATGATTATTATATAACTTACATATAGTCATTTTATATATTTAAATATATCTATCAGATTTTATTAGAGTAATTAATAAAAGTCATTTATTAATAAATAAAATTTATATTAAACTTTATATATGATAAAATATATTTTTATATAACATAAGTAATAAAATTTATAAAGTTCTCTTAATATCATAAAAATATAATTGTATATAATATTAATGTAATTATATTACGTGTGGTAAAAATATCTTTGTATCACATATTTATTTGTTAAAATAATATCGATAATAATAATAATAATTAAAAGTTGTATTATTTTGTAATAATAATAATTATTATTCTTCTAATAATAATAACAATAGTTATATTTACTAATGATGATATTAATTATGATAAAAAATGATAATTCTAATCGTGATAATCTTAATAATAACGATACTTTTTAATATTAACAATAATAATATTTTATAAAAGTAATAATTCTATTCAAAATGATAATTTTAATAATAATAATACTAAAATGATAATAATAATAATAATGATATTTTATAATAACAATGATATTTATATTAAAAATGATAATTTTTATTACAAATGATAGTTTTAATATTAATGATACTTTTAATAATAATAACAGTAAAATAATGAAAACGTTATTTTTATCTAAATCAATATCTTACAATATTTTAATTTCAACATGACGCTTATACTTATTATTTTCTAATCAATTTGTTTAGTAGCTTTTCGTCTTCGTTTATATCGCATTCATAATAATGATAATAATATTAATCAAGTTAATTAGATGATATTGATTTTAGTTTTAAAAATAATAATTATGATAACACTGATGATAATACTAATAATTACTATAATGGTGATGATAATAATAATAATAATAATAATAATAATAATAATAATAATAATAATAATAATAATAATAATAATAATAATAATAATAATAATAATAATAATAATAATAATAATAATAATAATAATAATAACTAGGTTATAATTACGATAGTATTAATAATAACAATAACGATTTTTAATGATAATATTTATATTGATAATGGTCATAATAATAATTTTTAGATAATAATAATAGCGACGATAATAAAGACGATAGTAATAATAATCATTTTAACAATAATAATACTAAAATTAATAATAATTCAGTTGACTATATCTTTTAATCCGTTCATCGAAATCACACGAGTTCTAAATGAAAAGTTCTTAATTTTTCGCTAGCTTTCCAACGACATGCATATCCTATACCTTATCTCAGTAGCATATGTATCTAATTCAGGATTCAACATAACCTAACTAACAACAATATTAAACGTACAAGCATGCATAATCCTATATACTCGAGCACTATTCAGGGATACACTAATAATATATAAAAGTTAAGTTATGAGTGCTCACGTATCAATATTGAGATTCAATACTGCACGAAAGTACGTAGACGTGACGGAGATGATAAACACTAGATTGACCTCACGAACATACCCCCGAACATTTCCTATAACCTCTATAGCTATAACCCATAATTTCCTTAGCTTTACCCCGCACGAAGAATAATTTTGAAATCACTAAGACAGCACTCCATCGTAATATTTTATGTATAATACTACTAATAATAATACTCCTAACCATAAGATTAATAATAATATTAATCTTAATAATAATAATAATAATAATAATAATAATAATAATAATAATAATAATAATAATAATAATAATAATAATTATAAATATAATATATATGGAGATATATGCGAGAGATAGATGGATGAAGTGTTTCGCAGAACCAGAAATCGATCGAGCTTTATACACAAATCCTGAAACCGACACCTCCACGATCGCGGAGGTTTTGTGCCTATAGGCTTCGCGATCGCGGAGGTTCTCTGTCCAGCTCATTCCCAATAATTTCAAGGCTGCCGACAGTTTATATAATAATATATATATATATATATAATATATTTAATTTATATAATTAATTATATATTATATTATATTAATGTACATAGTTAACATGTAATTTTCATTCCAATGACTCGTACGTTGTAACTCGACTTAAGTCCCGTTTCTGGTTTCTCGAACGCGTTTTCGTACGCTTAGAAAACTAGTATTTTAGGTTTCGCGACGTGTACCTTTATCGATAATTAAACTTAATTCACTAATAACCATATCACCCAAAGTGTAACTTAATCATTTAAGTGTTTTGGTCATTTGCTTCTAAAAATCGACGTCTCGTTACTTATCAAAATATATATATATATATAATATTATTTTAAATTAAAGCGTTATATAACTATTTTAACATTATATTAAATCACTTTGTAAAATATATATATATATATATATGTATATATATTTATACTTATATTTATTTAAAATAAAAATTTCGTATGTATCGTATGTAATTGATATATTTATTTAATAATATAATATTTAATTTTTCAAAACTAGTTATATTTCAAAGTTCGTTTTAAATTTGTTTAGAAAATAATATAACACGTATCGTTTACACTTTAAAACTTAATTTGATATAATTCATTTATGCGTCAACGTTTATTTTTAGCACTTCGCAAGTTTCAAAATACGTTTTTGTTTCTATATTTTATTGAATCACGGAACATTGTTATGGATGCTTTATCAAAAGGTTTCTAGAAAGATTCTAAAATTCAGGATAACGTTAAAACCTTTATCCTTATTAAAATGACTCGGTAATAATTTGTCAAATGTGGTTCCGTATATTTATAAAGTTATATTCGTTTTAAAAGAAGACGTGACACTCTAATAGTTATGTATAATTCCTAAAGTTTATAACAATAAAAGATAAGAATAATAACTTTAATAATCTACTTCTTGACATATTGTAAATGCGTTAATCTTTCGAAATATATATTAGCACGTTTTATATCTTTAAAACAATGTGTATATATGTAAATGTGATTTAATATATATATAGCATAAAACTTTAATTAGATTTCAAATTACATATTAAAACGTTTTAGTAATAGAATTCTTTTAGACAAAAAACGTTCTCGTACGTTTGGAACTAAATCAAATAACTATTATATAGTTTATTCTTCTAAAACTAATTATATTCAGATCACATAATTTATTACAAGAACTTATGTTTATCTTAAATCCTTATAAGTTTGTATTAACTTGATTAATAACAATCAAATGTTACTATATCTATTAATCGTATTCGAAACCGCTCAAATATAAGTTCAGTATACTTTGTCTATATATATATATATATATATACACGTTTCACAATAACACGTTTTATTAAGTAGGGTTTATCTAAAATGAAAAAGTATAACGATATCCGTGTAATACTTTGTTAACGTTCTCTAATCATATAATAGATTTCATAACATTATCCAACCGTTTAATGTTTTATTAATATTTCTCAATTTAATAATCACACATATGTATATATTTATACATATCTATTTACACATAATTGTTCGTGAATCGTCAAGAGCAGTCGAAGGGTAATTGATTACATGAACACAGTTCAAAGTTTTTGAGATTTCAACATTACAGACTTTGCTTATCGTGTCGAAAATATATAAAGATCAAGTTTAAATTTGGACATAAATTTCGGGTTGTCACACCCGGATGCTATGCAAATGCCCGATAGAACAACAAAACTGTATTCTAAAAACTGGATGACATTCGTATTCACCTCGGTGTACAAATTCCTACTATATTTAAACCAGGTATTCACCGCTACCTGCGCCATACGAACCTCCTGAAAGGCATCCACTCTGACCTTACTGGCCATCCCTGAATTAAGAATAAAGTTGAATCTGATATAGTGCCTTCGTACAACCTGAAACGTATCAGATGCACCGGTAGCTAAAAGGCACTACAAGAACAAACCAAGTGGCCCCGTCGCAGATGACGAAACCATGCATCTTTTTCAGGAAAGATGGAAGCTCGGACTACAAGAGGTCAGACTCTCCGAAAGCAGCCTTCAACGTCTCTTACAAATATCGAGCAATAGACTGAAGGGTCATGACATTCTACTTTCCCTAATTAAAGTTGACAAGAAAAAGGGGACAAAAGCCACGAGAGCTCAGACCCGAGCAGCTCATATTTTTATCAACAGATAGGGCGGAAACAAATCCCAAAATGTCCGGGAAAAAACCTCTTAGAAACGACATCTCTGTGGACATCATAGTTGACATTAAACTCGGAGAACGATCAGACAAACCCACCCCTCCAGGTAAGCCCAAATTTTCCCTCGAATAAATCTTCAAGATTAAATTCACAAGAGCCGTCAGGCACCATTGAAAAATTGAGCATATCACGGCGGGCTTTTTTTTTAAAGCACAAAAGTGAAAGTCAAGGGAATTCTCGGATAACTCCGCAGTTACAAAAATTCTCTCAAAACAGAGTATGTCAGCATAGACAACGGCAAAAGTAAAAGCAGTCCGTCAAGCGTATACGTCACCAATATACTGCATAGAAGTTTTTTTCAAGACAAAAGATAAACACAGTTTATTACATTACTAAGCACGAAAGCTACATGTATAGAAGTCGCAAACCCTAACAACCTATGGTTGCAACACAAAAACATCATCAAATCTTATACAAACAAAAGGAAACCCTCGTATATGATCTGTCAAAGCTCACTCCCAAGAAGAAGTAAAAATGGGCACATATGTTGAAAGAAATCAAAAGCTCTCAACGAGCAATCACCAACATGGCCCGGCTGATATTGGGAAGATTGCAAGACAGGCATGCGTTCGACGGCCCCACGGGTGGTAATTCGAGTCTCAAAATCAACCGGAAGCACAAGAAACAACTTTCGTTCGCAAGGGTGTGCATACCACATCGTTATTCGAGCGCAAATGAATCGTATTCCTCGAGCCCGGAAGATCCAACAACCCAGCAACCAGTCGGATGACGTAAGATACATCGAACGACCATCAGCGTTCGGTTGTTTCCAATCTATCCACAGTTAAAGGCGGAATACGTTAAGAAAAATTCAACGATTCGAAACAAGTCTTCAGATCCAAATCGAAGCCTGAAACAAAACAAAACAGCAATAAGAAGGTAGCACAAGAAGAGAAGACAGAAAAGGAAAACCATAAATGCTCACCAATGTTGTGGGTAACATGACTCGGCGAATAACGGCAACGCCGTCCTTCAGGGGCATCAACATCAACAACAACATCAATAATTAACCAAGCAAAGAGGTTATTCATCACATCGAAAGGCAACTTTCGAAGGCTGAGAATTCATGAAAGTGAAGTAGTATTGAGGAACAGAAATCTAGAATAGTTGGAAGTAAAAAAGTGAAAAACTCAGGTGAAAAGCGAAGCTATTTATAGCCACAAAGGAAACAAGAAGCAATGATGAAAGTGGTATACAATTACCCCTTGGAAAATGTTTCAAGACATCGATAAAAGGAAAAAACATAAAAAGAGGAGGCGCATTTGCAGAAACTGTCTTTTCACACTGACAAACATTAAATGCACAAGCGTGGCCTTGTCTCGGAAGTTTGACGACGGTAACCGTCCCGGCTACCACCATCAAAATGGGGGGACTTAATGATACGCATAATGATCCGTCTCAAAATAGACAAGCATCCCGGCAAAAATCTTACCTGGTACTGCGCATCCCGGAATACGGACTTCTTTTCCCAACATCTGTCTGACATCATCCCGGAAACTTTACCGTGCCGAACAATGGCAAGACTGAGAACCCGGATGACATGAACATAACCAGCGTCGTACAACCAGTCATCATAACTATAACTGTGAAGAAACACTTGGAACAAAGTAGAAAGCGAAACCTTCCCGACTAGACTGAGAGCACCATGATGCCTTAACCGTAACCAACCTGCCATCAATACCATCACGGCATTCCATCACGGCACGAAGATATTCTCCCAAGATAAGCACGCTGTCCCGGAGAAAGTGCACTGTCCCGGAACGATCGCCTGATGACGGAATAGGCATGCAAGCAAGTTGCATGCCACATCAGCTCGCAAATCTTGGGAAGTTCGTTAAGATCTATTATTCCCCACAAAAGGGACAGGTGCCACGTCACCCCTCGAGATTGACAAAGTTCGTTACAATTATGAAAGGGACATGTGCCACGTCACCATTCCCTCCTAAACATCTATAAATATGTAAACAAGACCTTTCATTTTGACAACACTGGATACATTAATGTTACTCTACCCAAATCAATTGCAATAGCATTACTCCAGTCGTTAAAATCAATTTCGGCATGTGCTCCGATCATCGTCGGAATTAAACCTCGCTCTTAGATATTAACTTATTCGATTCCGATCGAATAAGGTTAATTCAATCGATTGTTTTACGCCTTTGGAATCCAAATTCCAAATCGGGGTTTGCACAATTATTGGAGTTAAAACATTCGATCTACTCTTTTTCCCAAATCAAGCACTTAAACCCAAAATCTACTCACACTAAACGATTTTGGTTTGATCAGATTTCATCAGTGCTTCATTAGCTTTTGTAGAGTGTTAGATTACTAATTCAATCATATAAACCAACTATTAATAAATTTTTTATGTATTAGGCTAAGAGAACGCTAAAGAACCTTAGGGTGAAGGCCACTCCAACGAACACCGAGTACACGTTTACTGGTCTTGTGTGCTTATTATTCTTTATGCAATATCATTATTGATTTCTTCTGAATATCTTGCAGGATTAAAATGAAACAGTAGATAAAGATGGGGTCAAATGGAGAAGCTGATGTAGTGGAATTCACTGTTTATGGTTATTTTAAGATATTAAAAGAGTTTTGACATATATTTTCTAAGGGTTGAGAAGCAAATCAGTGTATGCAAGCTTCAAGCATGGTCGTTGTAAGAACGGTTTTATCCTTAAAATGATACTTATGTAATGTTTGGATGAAGGTGACATAGTTTTTCGAAACTATCCAAAACGTACCTTTTTCGACCTATCCATTGCCTATCTGACCTACTCAGTTCATCGCATCAGCTATCCAATGCTTACGTGAACATGTGCTTCTATGTTGATAATTGAAGTAACGAAGTTTGATGCTGCATGTTTAGAAACTCTAATGATTACCATGTTTTGAAGATTTTAATTTCTAATATTCCCATATTAATTCATAAGGCCGTTTACCATATTTGTAAAGATGTTATAGGATAACCAACCTCATTACTAAAGTTTCTACAGATGATTCAGTGTTCATACAAGGTATGCCTTTTTAATTCTAGGTTCAGTTTGTTTTTAAGTTTGACACTGACCAAGAGTGGACTTTGCCAAGGACAATTGTGTACACAAACCACACCGTCCTTCCCGAAGCATTAGAGAATTGGTCACAAGTCGTAATGGCTAAGCTTCTTCCTTACCACATGAAAATCATAGAAGATTAAGTAGTAATAAACAACTTAATCTTGAATTCATAACCAACACACTTAATTAGCGACTAATTAAATTATTTGTTTATGTGTACCATTTTCAGTTTGTTGCAATGTTGAAATCAACGGGCCCTGACCACAAGAGTAAGATTTCAGATATCTTCATTCTTGATCTTAACCCAAATAATCCCGTTATGCGAATGGCAAACATGTGTGTAGTCTCTGGGCACATGGTAATAGGTTTAAACTATACGCATGAAGAGTGTGATATCGGCCAAATAGTCACATTTTTACCCCCAATATTAACCCCTAGAACAATAATGATTTAAACTTTGTCGGAAAAATTATTGCTTTTTCGGTTAATTTTGTAGATTAAGTAATTACAAAGGTGATGCAAAAAGAATCAAGTAAAACGGAGCTAAAACGAAGATTCTATAGCGAAAACGGTGAAAGAAAAGAAATCAAGTTACAATCCAGTGAAATCAGCTGACCAGGCAGACCAAACGGCCTGCTAAAAGGCCTGCCTGGCTCACAAACGGCCAGAGAAAATGGGCACCTTAAATGGCTTGACTTTCCAAATGGCCCCTGCAAACGGCCTGCCAAACGGCTTGCCAAATGGCCTGCCAGCCGTTTGCAAGCAAAAATCAAGTCTATTTAAAGGGCTTTCTCCATCCATTTCAACACACACTCAATTTGCAATTCATTTTATATTTTCAAGCTTTTAGTTAGTTTTTAGTAGTAGTTAGCTTAGCTTTTATTTTTCTGAGGATATCCCGGCGAGTCCCTGCAATCTTGGGCAGATTTCTTCGGCCTTTTCATGTTTTTATCCGAAACGATTGTCTTTTGTATTAAACATGTGTTCTAAATTTTTATGTTTAATAATGCGTTTCGATATTACCATGATAGCTTAATTAATCTGTATGTTGCCATGATAGAAGTTTGGGTTAGCGTAATTATGTTAATTTAGTACGATTACTGTTATAATACTGAACTAGAAAGTCTGATAGATTTGTATGCTAACATCTTAAGGATTGACCAACCTAGGTTATGATCAGGACTTGTCCACCTATATTAAATTAGCTACTTCATAGGATTAAGACCCCTGGTTATACTGTATCTGAAGATTCTATGAACTCGGTATGGCCGGAGTTCCCGAGAGGCATTTAATGCGCTTTTAGGACACGGAACTTAGGAATTGAGACATGAATGACCTAGTATGCTTATTGACTATTCTGAAGAGACTTCTTAGGAGCTGTTAAGATCTAGTTAGTGCCTTCACTATGTGACCCAAGCCTATTGCATGTTCTTTTTTGATTGTTGCCTTAGCACTTAGTCATACAACTGTTTAGGTATTCATTAGGTTTCTATCTGCTTTACTATCAGTATCTCAACTGTAATGTTGTATAATGTTTGAATTTATATGATCTCATTAGTATGATGGAATGGTTGTTAGTTTTCACTTAAGGTTTTTCCAACTTAAACTGACGGATTCCTTCCGTTTGTGATCAGTGTTCAATCAACACCGCACGTTGTTATTCAGTTAACTAAAATGATAACAAGGGTTAGGATTAGAGCTCAACTCACTAATAAACCTAGTAATTTACTGAGGATAACCTCTAAGGTATAGCTACCCTTCAATTATACGATCAAGTGACAAACTTCTCACTTCTCAAAGAGAACTCCGAGAGTTCAGAGACAAGTAGGTCTGTGTAATTGGCTCATTCAACCAGATCTACATCATTCCAAGCATAGTCTTAACAGAAGCATAATTACCTTTCCCTAACCCAACACTGATATCTTGGTCAACATTTCTCTGATCTGCATACTCCGGATATCCTTCCACTTATTTACTTTTCCGCACTTAGGACTTTTAGCTAAAACCAACTACTATCTTTTATCTAGGTAATTTAACTAAAAGACAATTATCCACTTGATCTTCAATTCATTAATCCATAAAAAAAACATGACACTGGCTATACTTACACCTTCTACACCTTAGAAAGTAAAAGTAAATTTAGGCCCCGCAAAATATGAATAAACAAAACCATTATGTCCTACCTTGATCAACTGAATCAGACGTCATGCGGCCTAACAACACCGCACGAATAAAACCGTCCGTTTCAACCGTATCTTTGTAGTGACATCAGAGTGTATAATGTATCACCCCAATATTAACAATATAAGTAATAATGTTAGTGACATCAGGGTGTATAATGAATCAATCCCATTATTAAAAATATAAGTAATAATGTTATATCTTTCTTTTCAGGTCAATGGTGTAGCACATTTGCATAGTGACATCTTACAGGTTGAGTTGTTTGTTGATTATGTTTCTATATGGCCAACTAATTTCCAAAATAAGACCAATGGTATAAAAACCTATACGGTGGCTCAAATTTTGTAGCCCTGAACTGTGTCAAATCTTAACAAAATGGCTGAAAACAGACAAGTGGGTGACTAACCTGTAGTGACCCGAACTTTTCCATGTTTATATATATTAAATGAAATTGATATTTACATGATTAAATGTTTCCAACATGTTAAGCAATCAAACTTGTTAAGACTTGATTAATTGAAATGAGTTTATGTAGTCAATTGATCACCCAAGTTGACCGGCGATTCATGAACGTTTAAACTTGTAACAACTACATGATGATATATATATGGATATATATATATATATATAGTTAACATGAGAATTATCATAGGTAAGTATCACACTAAGTATATTAACAATGAGTTATATACATAAAAATGAGACTATTGAATTAAGAAACTCGAAACGATATATATAACGATAATCGTTATAACAACATCTTACTAAATACATATGAATCATATTAAGATATTGATACACTATGTTTAACATAATAAAATGATAATTAAATATATCATTAAGTGTTAACAATGAACTACATATGTAAAACAAGACTACTAACTTAAGAGTTTCGAAACGAGTTATATATGTAACGATTATCGTTGTAACGACGTTTTAATATATATATATATATATATATATATATATATATATATATATATATATATATATATATATATATATATATATATATATATATTGTATTAAGATATATTCATACACCATGTTATCATGATAATATGATAATTTAACATCTCATTAGATATAATAAACAATGGGTTAACTACATTAAATGAGATCGTTAACTTAAAAGTTTCAAGACAACACTTACATGTAACGACTAACGGTGACTTAACGACTCAGTTAAAATGTATCTATATGTAGTGTATTAAGTTATATTAATACACTTTTGAAAGACTTCAAGACATATATCAAAACACTCATACTTAACAAAAATGCTTACAATTACATTCTCATTCATTTTCATCAACAATTCTACTCATATTCATTCAATCTTCGTACTCGTATTATACCCAGCTTCTAGACGTACTTACTATGGGTATATACCAATAGGAACTAGCATGGGATTCCACTCTTGATTATGTCATGCATGACTAATCAAGTTTAACTTCTACCATGAACAAATCAACTAACAAGAACTCCTTTTAACCCCACTCACCACTCACCACTCACCATTCACTTCATTTCATTTTCATTTTCCTTTCTAATTCTCTCTAAACACACACATACACCTATGAACGAATTTTTCCAGTAACCAAATCATCATTTTTATCAAAAACTACTTCAAGAATAAAGCTATAATCATCTTAGGAAGAACACTTCAAGAACACTTCGAAAATCCTTTCAAGTTTGCAAGTATACTTCCAAGCTTTCTAATCCATTCCAAGTAATTATCTAAGATCAAGAAACCTTTGTTATTTATAGTAGGTTATCTTTCTTATTCAATTTAAAACTCATATCCAAACTTTGATTCAATTTCTATAACTATAACTATCTTAATTCGAGTAGAAATCTTACTTGAACTTGTTTTCGTGTCATGATTCTACTTCAAGAACTTTAAAGCCATCCAAGGATCCTTTGAAGCTAGATCATTTCTTGTCACTTCCAATAGGTTTACCTACTAAACTTGAGGTAGTAATGATGTTCATAACATCATTCGATTCATATATATATATATATATATATATATATATATATATATATATATATAACTATCTTATTCGAAGATTTAAACTTGTAATCACTAGAACATAGTTTAGTTAATTCTAAACTTGTTCGCAAACAAAGTTAATCCTTCTAACTTAACTTTTAAAATTAACTAAACACATGTTCTATATCTATATGATATGCTAACTTAATGATTTAAAACCTGGAAACACGAAGAACACCGTAAAACCGGACATACGCCGTCGTAGCGAAAGCGGGAGCTGTTTTGGTTTGGATAATTAAAAACTATGATAAACTTTTATTTAAAAGCTATACTTATAGGAAATGATTTTTCTTATGAACATGAAACTATATCCAAAAATCATGGTTAAACTCAAAGTGGAAGTATGTTTTTCAAAATGGTCATCAAGACGTCGTTCTTTCGACTAAAATGACTACCTCTACAAAAATGACTTTTAACTTGTATTTCCAACTATAAACTTATACTTTTTCTGTTAAGTTTCACAAATTTCAGTTCATTATGAAACCATAGCAACTTGAATCACTCAAAACAGATTTAAAACGAAGAAGTTATGGGTAAAACAAGATTGGATAATTTTGCTTGTTGTAGCTACGTGAAATTTTTAACAAATCTATACAAATCATAACTTAACTAACTTATATTGTATTACACATGTATTCTAACATATATTATGTAATCTTGGGATACCATAGACACATATACAATGTTTTGACATATCATATCGACCCATCTATATAATATATTTCGGAACAACCATAGACACTCTATATGCAGTAATGCTTGAGTTAGCTATACAGGGTTGAGGTTGATTCTAAAATAATATATATACTTTGAGTTGTGATCTAGCCTAAGACTTGTATACCCTGGGTCGTGAATTGATTCGAGATAATATATATTGATTTATTTCTGTACATCTAACTGTGGACAACTAGTTGTAGATTACTAAAGTTTGTGATGACCCGGGAATTTCTGACCAAATTTAAACTTAATCTTTATATATTCCTGATACGATAAGCAACATTTGTAATATTGAGTCTCAGAAACTGTGAACTGTTTACATGAAATCATTTGACCTTTGACTACTCCTGACGATTCACGAACAATTGTGTATAACAAATAGGTATATATATATATATATACGTATAATATTTTGAATTAATAAAATACCTTTAACCAAATAGAATTAAAAATGTAAAATAATAAATAGAATAAATAATTTACTATTAAAAAGAATATATATAAATATATATATATATAATATATATATATATATATATATATATATATATATATATATATATATATATATATATATATATATATATATATATATATATATATATATATATATATATATGTATATATAATTGCTATCAATAGTTATTATATTATAAATAAATATTTGATAATCATTATCATATCATATAATAATACATAATTAATGTTGCATGTATATTATAATATGTATAAAGTGTATAAATATTAAATATTCCATATATGTTATTATATTATATTAATAATAAAGACTATGTACAAGTTAAGATATTAAATTTATATTACTAACCTTACTTTCATTATAAATGCTAATATTTATATTATTAATATTATTATATAATATATGTAGAATTTGATATGTATAGGTTATCATGATTAAAAATTATTATTGTTAGTATTATGATTATTATTGTTATTATTTGTATTAAAATTATTATTTTTATACCTATAAAGTATTATAGGAATTATTATCATTAGTATTATTATTATTTATAATATTAAGAGTAATATCATTATAATTACATTTATTAACAAGATAAATTATAAATACAATTTCAAAAGTAAAAGAGATGTACAAATTGAGATATAAGTACAGATGCATGAATATTGAAATATAACCAGATTATAATTAATTATATAAGTCTATACAAAAATACAAATTTATTTAGAAATATAAATACGATTATATATAAATATAATTATATAAATATATAAATACATGATATACATATATAAATACAGATAGATACGTATTTTGCTTAGCATCACCATCACAATTTATTTTCCTGTCTGTGGTTCAGTTAAGGGTCGACCTCAAATCCCCTTTTCGTACAATCAGGATTAGATTTAGCAATCTGTTTTATTTTTTTTTATATCCTGATACATAAAGCTTGTACTTTCTGTCAACATCTTGTTACAAGTCCCAATCCAGCTTCTCTGTAAACCAAATAAGATCAATTATATGTATATCATTCGTTCAGCAACTCAAAGAAACCCATTTTCAACTGCAATTCAAAAATAGAAAATTTAAAAGCTTGTTAAACCTCTGTTCTTAGTCATTTTGTCAAAAACTCAATTTCATAATTAATTTAAAAATGTAATAAAGCCATTTTGTTGGAAATCGTTTACTTAAACAAAATGGAAAATTTCAAGCCTCATTTTTTTTATAACGAACCCCAATTTTGAAGTCAAAATTCTGATTTTAAAAAGTCAAACAATATTTCTTGGATCGAATTCGCGTTTGTGTTTCTATCTCTGGTCAAACTGATGTTTCAAAAAGTTTCTATGAACGATTTAATATCTTTTTCATTTTGTGAGTTTTAATTAAAACGAGCTCTAAATCAAAATCACGATTTATTATTATTATTATTTTTTGCGAGAACTGCAGTAGCAGTTAGTAATATATTTTTTTTTCTTTCGGTTACTGAATTGTTTTAAACACCTAAGATAGATTTATTTTCGTTTCATTTATAAATTACTAAAACCCACAGATTTTATCTTGAAACTTGTTGATTCCTGGGTCGAATTGTGGTTTGAGGAAGATGATTAAATAAGAACAAGAGAGAAAGGTTATAATTAAATGGGTTGAGATAGTTTCAGAAAAACAGTGAATGGAGGAGTGGTCGTGGGTGTTATCAGTTAAGTGGGAGGTCTCGGGTTTGAACCCTGGCAGGGTCATTATATTCTTTTTGGGCCGAATTTTGAGGTAGTTCTTGTATTATTATTATTATTATTATTATTATTATTATTATTATTATTATTATTATTATTATTATTATTATTATTATTATTATTATTATTATTATTATTATTATTATTATTAATATTGGTACAAGTATTATTATTATTATGATTAACATTATTAATTATTGATATGATTACAAGTATTATAATTATCAATACCATTATTATTACTAACATACGTATTTTTATGATTATAGTTACAAATAAGATTTTTAGTATTATTAATGCTATTACTAATATTAATATTATCTTTCAGAGTATAAATTATATCATTTTACCACTAGTATGAGTAATATTATCACTGTTATAATTATTATGATTATGATTATTACTATTATTATTATTATTATCAAAAATGTTATCAAAACATTATTATAATTATCATTAACAGAAAAATTAATGTTTTACAGTTATTATTATACATATCATTATTATTATCATTAATATAATTATTGACATAAATACCTTTACTAGTAATATTAAGTATTATAACTATTATCATTTTTACCAATATTAATATGAATTTAGTATTATTAGCATTAGTAATATCATTATTCTTATTAACATTATTATTATCACTTTTATCATTACTATTATAAAATATCATTATTATTACTAAAATTAATACTATCATAATTAACATTTTCACAAACAAGGGATCTTCATATAAAATATATTTAACATACATAACTTAACTATATTAATATCTTTAAAATATATGAAATGATTATATTTAAACAAATAATGAAACCTATAATTTTTTAATGATATCACTAATAAATATATATATTTGTTCGACTATAAGTATATGTTTTAATATATATACAAACGATATAGGTTCGTGAATCCGAAGCCAACCCAGCATTGTTCAATATCGTTATATGTATTTTTACTACAAAATACAGTATTGTGAGTTTCATTTGCCTTTTTACCCTTTATATTTTTGGGCTGAGAATACATGCGCAATTTTTATAAATGTTTTACGAAATAGACACAAGTAATTGAAACTACATTATATGGGTGAATGATCGAAGCCGAATATGCCCCTTTTGCTTGGTAACCTAAGAATTAGTAAACCGATCTACCAATTGACGTGAATCCTAAATATAGATCTATTGGGCCTAACGAACCCCATCCAAAGTACCGGATGCTTTAGTACTTTAATGTTGTTTTATCATGTCCGAAGGATTTCCCGGAATGATAGGGGATATTCTTATATGCATCTTGTTAATGTCGGTTACCAGGTGTTCACCATATGAATGATTATTTTTGTCTCTATACATGGGACGTATATTTATGAGAAATGAAAATGAAAATCTTGTGGTCTATTAAAATGATGGAAACGAGTATTTATGTTAAGCTAATGAACTCACCAACCTTTTAGTTGACACTTTAAAGCATGCTTATTCTCAGGTATGAAAGAAATCTCCCGCTGTGCATTAGCTCATTTTAGAGATATTACTTGGAGTCATTCATGACATATTTCAAAAGACGTTGCATTCAAGTAGTCGAGTTCATCAAGATTATTATTAAGTCAGTTATAGTGGGATTTATTATGAAATGGTATGCATGCCATCAACTGTTGATGTAATGAAAGTTTGTCTTTTAAAAACGAATGCAATGTTTGTAAAATGTATCATATAGAGGTCAAGTACCTCGCGATGTAACCAAATGTAATGTATTCGTCCAGATGGATTAGGACGGGTCACTACAGGTGGTATCAGAGCGGTGGTCTTAGCGAACCAGGTCTTGCATTAGTGTGTCTAACTGATAGTTGTTTAGATGCATTAGTGAGTCTGGACTTCGACCGTGTCTGCATGTCAAAAGTTTTGCTTATCATTTCTAGTCGGAAATCATCTGCTTATCATCCTTAGGAAATTACCTGCTTATCATTCTTAGTCTAAAGATGTCTTACTGCCTCTATTGCATAGACAGTGTATAGATAAATTCATATCTTAGCGTATCTGTCATTGTTACCTTTGCCTGACAGCTTCCGTAGATTCCTCCGTAAATTATGGGATTTTCGTATTATATATGTATATGTAAATTATGTATTGTAGGGTACTAATCTACATCCTATAATCTGTTTCTTATCAAATATTCTTCATTTAATCGTAAGAGATGAATCCCTCAACCAGTTCGAGTCCCTCAGATTTCGATAGCTATTCCGATAGTTATTCCGATAGCTATTCCGACATGGATGTTCACCTAAGCTCTGGAG
Organism: Rutidosis leptorrhynchoides; assembly: GCF_046630445.1. Taxonomy (NCBI): domain Eukaryota; kingdom Viridiplantae; phylum Streptophyta; class Magnoliopsida; order Asterales; family Asteraceae; genus Rutidosis; species Rutidosis leptorrhynchoides. Next base: position 246,473,940 of record NC_092338.1, on the reverse strand, counting down.
GCAGCGTCACCAGAATGAATCACCCAATCAACCATCCCTAATTCATCTGATGGGTTCGTAGTCGACTTAACCGATGGAGATGAGAGGAAGGCGATCCTTTCCACCCACCAACCGAATTTACCTCTTGGCAATGAACCTGAAGCACTTACCGGCGAACCAGTCCGAAACACCATTTTCATCCTCATTTCCCGAATATCTCACCACGATTGTATTCTATCTAAAATTCTAAACCTTATTCATCTGCTCGTTCCGACCGACAATCATCTTGGAGTAATGGAAGAAGTAAACGAGCTTTGCACTCGATTAATAAATTTGGTGTATATGGTGCAAAATTTACCAGCTTCAGCAACATCATCAGCACCAACAATACCATCAATAAACAGCACCTATACCATCAACGATCCATGCCCCAACATCTCATTCTGTACCTCGAGTATAGTCATCGTTCTACGTATCGTTCTACATCAATTATCTTCGTTCTCCATGGCAATTATGTAATCTCTAATGTTTTAGAGATTATGTGTTCTAATTCTAACGATAAATCAGATGATATTAATATCATATTAATTCATCAAATTCATGATTTACATCTGAAGAAAATATATATGTAAATATATTTTTATAAAGATTGTAATTAAAAATTCTTTCGTACAAACTTTTAATGGTAAAAATATTTTAACGGGTAGGTAAAACCCGATGAATATTTAGATTTCACATTAATAAGTTACATTGTACATTCTTCGAATCTGATTCAACAGTCAGTTACTATCCTACCTACATCCACAAATATACATATCTGTTCACCACATAATAACCATTTTTATTCAATTTCATATTTGGATTTTGACTTATCAGAATCCAACAGGTGGCATAATGAAGAAAACATTGGACAAAATAAAATTTATTAGAAACAAACAAATTAACTATGAGGAAAATTTTGTTAAGAATCCATGCTAACTATTTTCAGCTAACTGTTCCTAGCTAACTGTTAATGCCATATTACATTTATTTATCACAATTTAATTATCATAATTTATTATCGCAATTTTAATTCTCGCAATTTAATTTTTCGTCATTTAATTTCTGTTATTTATTTTACGCACTTTAAATATCGGGACACGTATACAAGGTTTTGACATATCATATCGATGCATCTATATATATTATTTGGAATCACCATAGACACTCTATATGCTGTAATGCTAGAGTTCACTATACAGGGTTGGGGTGGATTCTATAATAATATATATACTTTGAGTTGTGATCGAGTCTGAGACATGTACACTGGTCACGATACGTATTAATCAATTTGAATATTATATATTAAACTATATATGAATTATTGGACTGTTAACTGTGGACTATCGACCGTGGACTGCCATCATTGGACAATTAAAATAAATTAAAATATTGATTATAACATATGAAACTAAACAATTCTTCATGTTTGCCACTTGAGTTCATCTTAAACCTCATTTTTATCTTGAAGATTACAATCTGCATTCAAACCTTTTATGATCCTTGAAAACACCTCAAACGAGAGGATGAACCAACCGCACTTCAACTACGGAAGAAAAGATTTGTGCATATAGTTATACACCTGAAAACACTCGAAACCTGAGTAAACGTTTAACACGTATCTGTACTAGCTCCTTTGGCGTTGTTATTACCGAAAATAACTTTATAATCCCTTTCCAAATTAGCCAATTTTGTCACAGCTCTAGCAAGCCAACTTCTACTTTTCATTCGAAACAACCATATTATAACTTTGATATATATGCGTGCTCTTTATTGTTACCGGGGAACCTTTTATATTTCACCATATTACCATCAGCGTTTAATCATCTAAAAACACAATTCTCCTTAAACCATCTCGGATTGATAGCCGATGATTTAGATATCGTAGCATTAAATGCAGAGGAAACAGAAAAATTGTAGATGGTCTAAATGGCCAAAAGTTTGATGATAAAGAAATGAGTGTTAGGAACGCTCGATAGAAAATTTGAAACTGAAAAACTGATTGAGCAAACTACGAAGGAGTCTCTGAACAAATCACAAGGACTAAACTTGTACATTAAGAATCCTGATGATTCTGTTTCTGATGAAATCTTTAGCGAATACCTTGTTTCTAACTCCAAACTCTTGCGGACAAATTTTCTTCACCATCCTTCGATATTAGAAATTCCAAGATATCATCGTATCTTTCATTATAAATATCCTCCATATTTCTGAAGATATTTTCATAACTATTCTTATCTGAAATCATTAATCTCTTCGTGCTATCAGTGTTACATCATATAGAAACTGTTAGTTTCTATATTCTGTAAACTTTCGAGCTTAAAATATGAATGTTATTGAAGTAATGTTGGGAACTGATGCATGAGTTAGTATAATATAATGACACTTGATCAACGTGATTATATTACAGTAAGTCATGCTGAGTTTCTAATGAAACATGATGATTCATAGATCATGCCCTCATCATGTGCCATGTTACATAACTCTTTCATTCTAATTAACCTCTGAACATATAAAGCAGATATATTCTTGATAGTTCTATCCTCAAGGATTCTAGTAATTTGATAAATCAAATCATGCGATTACGTTCTTTCTTTGTTAGAACATTAAGTTCATTCGAAGTTCCATACTTACGAATTCTGGACCGTTACTCGCTTTAATAGAGGTCGAGAAGATAATAAAAAGGCAAAGAGCTTCAAAATATAAGAGAAAATATAAAACCTAATAACAACACGGAAGTTACAAACCGTGGATATTAATAGGAATAGCAATATAAAGACACGGCATAATTAAGAATAGTATCACCCCGAGGTTATATTAAAAGTAAACAGATTTTTCTGGTGGAAGATTGAAAAGAAGGATGACAGAAATGATAATTAGGAAAATATTAAGGATTAGAACTGGACTAAGCATTTTCACAATCTTTTGGATGTATGAACTAAGAAAGAAAGTATAGGAATGGTGAGAATAATGGAACGGAGGAATTTAATTTATAATGGAAATATCAGACAGAGTAATCGAGGCAGATCACCGTATTTAGTTATAGAGATCTTAATCTCCTTATTCCCCGAAGAATCAAATCTCTTAGATTTCGAAGATTTTCTTTAAATCCCTTGAATTCCGGAATTCAACAGTGACTACGTCAAAAGATAAGACGAAACTCTATTTCTTTATTCCACTCCTTTGTGATAGCTTCATTCGTACTCTTCGATTAATCGAATTGTTTTATCCACATTTCTCAATGATGATAAAACTCTATTTATCAACTCATATTGGTCATGAAAACATTTTTATTGTTAGCCATGACAACCTCACTCAAATTTTGGGACAAAATTTCTTTAACGGGTAGGTACTGTGATGACCAGGGAATTTTCGACCAAATTTAAACTTAATCTTTATATATTCCCGATACGATAAGCAACATTTGTAATATTGAGTCTCAGAAACTGTGAACTGTTTACATGAAATCATTTGACCTTTGACTACTCCTGACGATTCACGAATAATTGTGTATAACAAATAGGTATATATATATATATATATAACTAAAAGTATATATATACGTATAATATTTTGAATCAATAAAATACCTTTAACCAAATAGAATTAAAAATGTAAAATAATAAATAGAATAAATAATTTACTATTAAAAAGAATATATATAATATATATATATATATATATATATATATATATATATATATATATATATATATATATATATATATATATATATATATATATATATATATATATATATATATATATATATATATGTATATATAATTGCTATCAATAGTTATTATATTATAAATAAATATTTAATAAACATTAACATATCATATAATAATACATAATTAATGTTGCATGTATATTATAATATATATATATATATATATATATATATATATATATATATATATATATATATATATATATATATATATATATATATATATAAGTGTATAAATATTAAATATTCCATATATGTTATTATATCATATTAATAATAAAGACCATGTACAAGTTAAGATATTAAAGTTATATTACTAACCTTACTTTCATTATAAATGCTAATATTTATATTATTAATATTATTATATAATATATGTAGAATTTGATATGTATAGGTTATCATGATTAAAAATTATTATAGTTAGTATTATGATTATTATTGTTATTATTTGTATTAAAATTATTATTTTTGTACCTATAAAGTATTATAGGAATTATTATCATTAATATTACTATTATTTATAATATTAAGAGTAATATCATTATAATTACATTTATTAACAAGATAAATTATAAATACAATTTCATGAATATTGAAATATAACCATATTATAATTAATTATATAAGTCTATACAAAAATACAGATTTATTTAGAAATATAAATACGAATGTATATAAATATAATTATATAAATATATAAATACATGATATACATATATAAATACAGATAGATATGTAATTTGCTTCGCATCACCATCACAATTTATTTTCCTGTCTGTGGTTCAGTTAAGGGTCGACCTCAAATCCCCTTTTCGTACAATCAGGATTAGATTTAGCAATCTGTTTTATTTTATTTTTATATCCTGATACACAAAGCTTGTAGTTTCTGTTGACATCTTGTTACAAGTCCCAATCCAGCTTCTCTGCAAACCAAATAAGATCAATTATATGTATATCATTCGTTCAGCAACTCAAAGAAACCCATTTTCAACTGCAATTCAAAAACAGAAAATTTAAAAGCTTGTTAAACCTCTGTTCTTAGTCATTTTGTCAAAAACTCGATTTCATAATTAATTTAAAAATGTAATAAAGCCATTTTGTTGGAAATCATTTACTTAAACAAACTGGAAAGTTTCAAGCCTCATTTTTTATAACGAACCCCAATTTTAAAGTCAAAATTCTGATTTTAAAAAGTCAAACAATATTTCTTGGATCGAATTCGCGTTTGTGTTTCTGTCTCTGGTCAAATTGATGTTTCAAAAAGTTTCTATGAACAATTTAATATCTTTTTCATGTTGTAAGTTTTAATTAAAACGAGCTCTAAATCAAAATCACGATTTATTATATATATATTTTTTTGCGAGAACTGCAGTAGCAGTTAGTAATATATTTTTTTCGGTTACTAAATTGTTTTAAACACCTAAGATGGATTTATTTTCGTTTCATTTATAAATTACTAAAACCCACATTTTTTATCTTGAAACTTGTTGATTCCTGGGTCGAATTGTGGTTTGAGGAAGATGATTAAATGAGAACACGAGAGAAAGGTTATAATTAAATGGGTTGAGATAGTTTTAGAAAAACAGTGAATGGAGGAGTGGTCGTGGGTGTTATCAGTTAAGCGGGAGGTCTCGGGTTCGAACCCTGGCAGGGTCATCATATTCTTTTTGGGTCGAATTTTGAGGTAGTTCTTGTATTATTATTATTATTATTATTATTATTATTATTATTATTATTATTATTATTATTATTATTATTATTATTATTATTATTATTATTATTATTATTATTATTATTATTATTAAAGATTGTTATTGATTAGGTTAATATAGACAATAGGAGTAATATTATTATCACTTTTGTTATTACTAATTAATATCACTAAGTACTATTAGTATTATTATTATTATTATTATTAATATTGGTACAAGTATTATTATTATTATGATTAACATTATTAATTATTGATATGATTACAAGTATTATAATTATCAATACCATTATTATTACTAACATACGTATTTTTATGATTATAGTTACAAATAAGATTTTTAGTATTATTAATGCTATTACTAATATTAATATTATCTTTCACAGTATAAATTATATCATTTTACCACTAGTATGAGTAATATTATCACTGTTATTATTATTATTATTATCAAAAATGTTATCAAAACATTATTATAATTATCATTAACAGAAAAATTAATATTTTTCAGTTATTATTATACATATCATTATTATTATCATTAATATAATTATTGACATAAATACCTTTACTAGTAATATTAAGTATTATAACTATTATCATTTTTACCAATATTAATATGAATTTAGTATTAGCATTAGTAATATCATTATTCTTATTAACATTATTATTATCACTTTTATCATTACTATTATAAAATATCATTATTATTACTAAAATTAATACTATCATAATTAACATGTTCACAAACACGGGATCTTCATATAAAATATATTTAACATACATAACTTAACTATATTAATATCTTTAAAATATATGAAATGATTATATTTAAACAAATAATGAAACCTATAATTTTTTAATGATATCACTAATAAATATATATATTTGTTCGACTACAAGTATATGTTTTAATATATATACAAATGATATAGGTTCGTGAATCCGAAGCCAACCCTGCATTGTTCAATATCGTCATATGTATTTTTACTACAAAATATAGTATTGTGAGTTTCATTTGCCTTTTTACCCTTTATATTTTTGGGCTGAGAATACATGCGCAATTTTTATAAATGTTTTACGAAATAGACACAAGTAATTGAAACTACATTATATGGGTGAATGATCGAAGCCGAATATGCCCCTTTTGCTTGGTAACCTAAGAATTAGTAAACCGATCTACTAATTGACGTGAATCCTAAAGATAGATCTATTGGGCCTAACGAACCCCATCCAAAGTACCGGATGCTTTAGTACTTCGATGTTGTTTTATCATGTCCGAAGGATTTCCCGGAATGATAGGGGATATTCTTATATGCATCTTGTTAATGTCGGTTACCAGGTGTTCACCATATGAATGATTATTTTTGTCTCTATGCATGGGACGTATATTTATGAGAAATGAAAATGAAAATCTTGTGGTCTATTAAAATGATGGAAACGATTATTTATGTTAAACTAATGAACTCACCAACCTTTTAGTTAACACTTTAAAGCATGTTTATTCTCAGGTATGAAAGAAATCTTCCGCTGTGCATTAGCTCATTTTAGAGATATTACTTGGAGTCATTCATGACATATTTCAAAAGACGTTGCATTCAAGTCGTCGAGTTCATCAAAATTATTATTAAGTCAGTTATAGTGGGATTTATTATGAAATGGTATGCATGCCGTCAACTGTCAATGTAATGAAAGTTTGTCTTTTAAAAACGAATGCAATGTTTGTAAAATGTATCATATAGAGGTCAAGTACCTCGCGATGTAACCAAATATAATGTATTCGTCCAGATGGATTAGGACGGGTCACTACAATGTTAGACTGTTAACTTAACAAACTTAAATCATTAAAACGTAATAAAAATGTTGTGAATATATTTCGATCATACTTTGATATATATGTACATATTTGTTATAGGTTCGTGAATCGACCAGTGACCAAGTCTTATTTTCCAACAAAGTGAAAATACGTGAAAGTGAGTTATAGTCCCACTTTTGAAATCTATTATTTTTGGGATGAGAATATATGCAGTTTTATAAATGTTTTACAAAATAGACACAAGTGATCGAAATTACATTCTATGTTGAATTATCGAACCTAATATGCCCCTTTTTAGCTTGGTAGCCTAAGAATTGGTGTTTATGATAATTGCCACCAATTGACGCGAATCCTAAAGATAGATCTATTTGGCCCAACAAGCCTCATCCGAGTTACGAATGCTTTAGTACTTCGATTTATCATATCCGATGTGAGTCCCAGAATGATGGGGATATTCTATATGCATCTTGTTAATGTCGGTTACCAGGTGTTCATCATATGAATGATTTTTATGCAGATTGCATGTTATTGAGAAATGGAAATGGAAATCTTGTGGTCTATTATTACGATTTGATAAATATATAGGCTAAACCTATAACTCACCAACATTTTTGTTGACGTTTAAAGCATGTTTATTCTCAGGTGATTAGTAAGAGCTTCCGCTGTTGCATGCTAATTTATGGACAAGAGTTGGAGTCAGCATGCTTGTATAATATTGTTTAAAACTGCATTCGAAGACATATATTGTTGTGTAATATTATTGTAAACCATTATATAATGGTCGTGTGAAAACGCTATATTTTAGATTATCATTATTTGATAATCGTCGTAATATTTTAAAGGTTGTGGTTTGTTTTAAAATCGAATGCAGTCTTTGAAAAACGTCACATATAGAGGTCAAAACCTCGCATCGAAATAAATTAATATGGAACGAAAATGCATTAGTGTGTCTTACTGAGTTTGTTATGGTGCATTAGTGAGTCTGGACTTCGACCGTGTTTTCTTTAAAAACGATTGCTTAACACTTTTTGTTGAAAACTACATATTACTAACATGTAAAATATTATATGATATATTAATCTCTTAATGTGTTTGATATTGTGTGATAGATTTCTACCTCTAGTACAAATCCCATTGATGCGCCTAATAATAATGAAGAGTCGAATATATTTTGGGAAGATTCACAAATTCCAGAAGAGGAACCGGAAGAGGAGGAATCGGAAGAAGAGGAACTGGAAGAAGAAGAGGTTCCGGAGGAAGAAATATTAATACCTACAGTAAAACGATTAAATAAATCCTCAACCAATAGACCAAAGTTAAAAATGGTCAATGGTGTTTCCGCCAATGAAGCAAAATATTGGGAAAATTACCAATTTTCTGATGAATCGGATCCCGATGAGGATTCTGATGATGTTATAGAAATTACCCCACCTCAATTTAATAAGGCAAAAGAGAATAATAAGGGAAAGGGCATCAAAATAGAGAAACCTAATTCCGACCCTGATGAACTTTATGTGTATCGTAAACGCCCGTATTTCTTAGATTTTAACAATAATCCGGGAACATCTATGCCACCAGGTTTTTCTAAACCATTTGTGATAATGACGGCTCGAATCAGAGGATCACCATGTATCCCTAGGAAATTAGCCAAACGAACCAAGTCCGAAGAAGAAGAAACGAGTGAGTCGGAATAAAGAGTTGTAATCATGATGTGTAATATATGTATTGTTGTGTGCTTGCACTTTTAAGATATATGTAAAAATTGCTTGTATTGTTTGTTAATTATCTTTTACGAATATAATCCTTTTTATTTTACAGTATAAAAACAAAAATGGACATTAAGGATAGACAACCAAAAATTTTAGAAGACCTACCAGGGGATATGATTGATGACATCTTGTCTAGAGTCGGGCATAATTCATCAGCACAATTATTTACGGCAAAATTAGTTTGTCGAAGGTTTGAAAGACATTCCAGGCATGCCTTAGTTTATAAGAGGCTTTCCTTTGAAAGATGGGGTATATCACATTGGGGAGACTTTAAGTTACGCCGAGTTTTTTTAAGGCATTTAGTGCGGGAAACCCAGATGTAATTTTACGCTACGGGTTGAGAACCTTTTTTGACTCAACCTATCCCAACATCGGACTTCGTGCATTAGAAAGAGCTTTAAACATGCAATTTAAAGAAGCATGTTATGCTTACGAATTAGTAATGTTCGCTTCTCACCAAATTGAGAAAAAGAACATCGGATTACAACTGTTAAATAAAACATTCCCACAAGTGACGGATTCAGTAGTTAGGGTGAGAAACAAGGTTTTTAGATTGTTACAGGGCTGTTGGGCATTACGTAACCCTCGTGCTTTTAACGACGTTACAACATGCTACCTAGCCAACGGCCACAACGGTTATTTTCCACAAGACCAAGGATGGGAAATAATATTAGTAAAACCAGAATGTATGACCTGTTTCTGGACCTATGAATTACGTGTTTTTATTGCCTTTCCTGAACGACTTGCGTATTAACTAGAATTGTCATTGCAACTACCTTGTATCAAAGTTATTGTGTGCTATATTTCATGCTATATGAAAAATTGCGGTATTATACGTTTGTAAAATATTGTATAAAAGTTTGAGTGCAAAATATTATTATCAGTTTTTCATAGAGAATTATAGTAGTTGAATTGTATATTAGCTGCTAGGTATGAACTTAACGGGTAGGTAATACCCGAATTATAAATTATAAAACGCTAATATGAAGAAAAAGCTTTTATAAATGAGTTCATATCATGATACAAAACACTATTAACTACTCTTAATATTCTGTATGATTAACTTGATTCATTTGATTATTTTTGAAGGAAATGGCACCGACTACTCGAAATACTCTGAATATGACCGAGGAAGACTTCCTTGTTTTCCTTGCTGCAAATGTTGCCGCAGTGCAGGCTGCAATGCGAAATAACAACAATAACTCTAAAACAAGCAATGGATCTAACGCCACTAGAAATCGTGTAGGATGCTCCTACAAAGAATTCACTGCCTGCAAACCTTTGGAATTTGATGGAACCGAGAGTCCAATCGGATTGAAATGGTGGACCGAGAAGGTTGAATAAGTGTTTGCCATAAGTAAATGTACTGAAGAAGACAAAGTAAAGTACGCTACGTATACCTTCATAGGTACTGCGTTAACATGGTGGAATACCTATCTCGAGCAGGTAGGACAAGATGCTGCTTACGTACTACCGTGGTCAGCATTCAAGCACTTGATGAACGAGCAGTATCGTCCAGAAACGAGGTCAATAAGCTCAAGGTAGAGCTAAGAGGATTACGAACGCAAGGTTTCAATATCACCATGTACGAACTACGATTCACAGAGTTGTGCCTATTGTGTCCCAGAGCATTTGAAGACGAAGAAGAGAAGATCGACGCATTTGTAAAAGGGTTACCAGAAAGGATTCAAGAAGATGTGAGTTCACACGAGCCCGCCTCCATACAAAAGGTAAGTCGAATGGCTCACAAACTAGTGAACCAAATTGAGGGTAGGATTAAAGAGCAGGCGGCCGAAGAGGCCAAAACGAAGAAAGTCAAGAGAAAGTGGGAAGAAACCAGTGACAAGAGTCACCAATACAACAACAACAATCACAACCACAATCGCAACAACCACAACATCAACTGCAACAAAAACAATCGCAATCCCAACAACTACTACAACAAACGTCCCAACAACAATAATTACAACAAACTCCCCAATAACAACAACAACAATCCCAACAACAATCTCAATAACAACAATGGCGACAACAATCAGAAAACTCCATGCTATAGGTGTGATGGATATCATCCGGATAAATACTGTAAGGTTGTATGTACCAAATGTAAAAGACCGGGTCATGGTGCGACGTAGTGTGAAACTTTCGGACCAACGACTGGAGGAACAAATAACGCCCACATTGTTTGTTTCGAATGCTAGAAGAAGGGCCACTTTAAAACTACGTGCCCAAATCAGGGGAATACTAAGGGCAAGGCCGCGGAAGAGTTTTCAATATTAATGCGGCAGAAGCGCAGGAAGACCCGGAGCTTGTTACAGGTACGTTTCTTATTGACAATAAACCTGCTTATGTTTTATTTGATTCGGGTGCGGATAGAAGCTATATGAGTAGGGATTTTTGTGCTAAATTAAGTGGTCCAGTGACGCCTTTGGATAATAAATTTTTACTCGAATTAGCCAACGACAAATTAATTTCAGCAGATAATATATGTCGAAATCTATAAATTAAACTGGTTACCGAAACGTTTAAGATTGATTTGATACCAGTAGAGTTAGGGAGTTTTGATGTGATAATCGACATGGATTGGTTGAGAGAAGTGAAAGCAGAGATCGTTTGTTACAAAAATGCAATTCGTATTGTACGAGAAAAAGGAAAACCCTAAATGGTGAACGGAGAAAAGAGCAACGCGAATTTGAAGGCGCAGAAACTAATAAGAAAAGGTTGCTATGCTGTTCTAGCACACGTCGAGAAAATCAATACCGAAGAAAAGGCATCAGTGATGTTCCTGTCGCAAAAGAATTTCCCGATGTATTTCCGAAAGAATTACCGGGACTACCTCCACACCGATCCGTTGAATTTCAAATAGATCTTGTACTAGGAGCTGCACCGATAGCTCGTGCTCCATTGATAATGCTAAAAACGAACATATATTTCATAGCATTATTCTTCAAGAAAGACAAGCTTTTAGTTGCAATTGTTCTATTTACAAGTGATATTCGTTTAAATAATAAAAGGTGAAGACAAAAGACAGATTCGACGAATTGAAGACGCAAACGACCAAAAAGCTCAAAAGTACAAAAGACAATCAAAAAGGTTCCAATTATTGATAAGAAACGTCTCGAAATTACAAGAGTACAAGATTCAAAACGCAAAGTACAAAATATAAAATTGTACGCAAGGACGTTCGAAAATCCGGAACCGGGACCAGAGTCAACTCTTAACGCTCGACGCAACGGACTAAAAATTACAAGTTAACTATGTATATAAATATAATATAATATATAATTAATTATATTAATTATATATATATTATATATATATATTATAAACCGTCGGCAGAGAAAGACTCCAAGGGTGTGAGCTGTAAATACATTCTCCGCGACTCGCGGAGTTTGAAGAGGTTTTTACCGCGAGTCGCGGAGCCCCAAAAATCGACTCTGGCTATAAAGCAAACCGAATTCTGATCATTTTTCATATATTCTATTTCTCTCTTCTCTCATATATACGTAAAATATATATATATAATTTATATTTTAATTTTAATTTTAATTTTAATTCTAATAATAAGGGTATGTTAGCGAATGTTGTAAGGGTGTAAGTCGAAATTCTGTCCGTGTAACGCTACGCTATTTTTAATCATTGTAAGTTATGTTCAACCTTTTTACGTTAATGTCTCGTAGCTAAGTTATTATTATGCTTATTTAAAACGAAGTAATCATGATGTTGGGCTAATTACTAAAATTGGGTAATTGGGCTTTGTACCATAATTGGGGTTTGGACAAAAGAACGACACTTGTGGAAATTAGACTATGGGCTATTAATGGGCTTTATATTTGTTTAACTAAATGAAAGTTTGTTAATGTTAATATAAAGATTTACAATTGGGCGTCCCTATAAATTACCATATACACTCGATCGGACACGATGGGCGGGGTATTTATATGTACGAATAATCGTTCATTTAACCGGACACGGGAATGGATTAATAGCCACTAGAATAATTAAAACAGGGGTGAAATTACATTCAAGGGTAATTGGTGTAATTGTTAACAAAGTAGTAAAACCTTGGTTTACACGCAGTCGATAACCTAGTGTATTCATTAAACAAAGAATTAAAACCTTGTTACAATTCGAATCCCCAATTAGTTGGAATATTTAACTTCGGGTATAATAATAATTTGATGAGGACACTCGCACTTTATATTTATGACTGATGGACTGTTATGGACAAAAACCAGACGGACATATTAAATAATCTAGGACAAAGGACAATTAACCCATGGGCATAAAACTAAAATCAACATGTCAAACATCATGATTACGGAAGTTTAAATAAGCATAATTCTTTTATTTCATATTTAATTTCCTTCATTTTATATTTAATTGCACTTCTAATTATCGCACTTTTATTTATTGTTATTTAATCGCACTTTTAATTATCGTACTTTTTAATTATCGCAAGTTTAATTTATCGCACTTTTATTATTCGCAATTTCATTATCGTTATTTACTTTAAGTTTTAATTTAAGTCTTTTATTTATTTAATATTTTACATTAGGTTTTAACTGCGACTAAAGTTTTAAAATCGACAAACCGGTCATTAAACGGTAAAAAACCCCCTTTATAATAATAATATTACTTATATATATGTTTGTATTTTTATAAAAGTAAACTAATATAGCGTTACGCTTTGTTTAAAGATTTCCCTGTGGAACGAACCGGACTTACTAAAAACTACACTACTGTACGATTAGGTACACTGCCTATAAGTGTTGTAGCAAGGTTTAAGTATATCCATTCTATAAATAAATAAATATCTTGTGTAAAATTGTATCGTATTTAATAGTTTTTCCTAGTAAAATATAAAGCTATTTTATATACACCTCGCATAACATCAAGTATTTTTGGCGCCGCTGCCGGGGAAACTCTTAAACGCCGGAAGCGCAACGCTAATATAAAAAAAAAGAAGATTTTTAATAGTATTTTATTAAAATTCGTTTTTGTAAAAATACGTTTTAATTATTCAAAAATATAAAAAGAAAAACAAAAATATTAGTATTTTTAAGATTTTGTTAAATATTTAAGTTTTATAAGTTTCTTTATTTTTAGTTTAGTTTATAAAAATATAAGTTTTATTAACTATCTTTTATTTATAGAAAAAATTAAAAACAGAAAATAAAAAAAAAATAAATAAATAAAGAAAAAACGCGTCGAATTTGAAACCTGTCAGCTGAAATTTGAAACCCCGCGACTCGCGGGGTTTGATGCAATAAATGCCGCGACTCGCGGAGACTTTCTGACAGGCGACAAAAAACCCTAATCGAGCATTAATTACGGTAATTATTAATTAATTATTATTAAACCCTAATTATTATTATTATTATTATTAGTTTTATTTTAACATTTACTTTTTATTTAATTTATGTATTTAGTATAAATTAGTTTAATTAAATTGTAAAATTAATAGTTTTATAAAATAAATAATATAAAAATAATATTTTTATAAAAATTGTACTTTTTACAACTTTTTGTATATTTTTATATTTTGTCCCTTTTTAATCGTTGTAGCATAATATTTGTATTTTTCTCTCATAATTAATTTTAAACTTAGTTTTTGCCATAGTCATTTTTACTCCTATATTTTTAGGCTTTGCCGTAGAATTCCTTAAGTGCTTTTTCTTTAGACTAAGATTTAGGTACTTTAGAATTTTGCGACGCCTTTTTAAGTTTTAGTTTCTTTTTAAGTTATTTCCATTTGTTATTTAGTTTTTCCTGTAAGCTTTAATAATTTTTAGACACCTTTTTACTATGTATCAATTATCATTCCAATTAGTAATTTCAATTTGCGATTATAATTTTAAGTTAGTTGTAGTAATAAGGTTAGGTTAGTCAAGTATTTTTAAGTTTTTATAAGTTTCTTTTATTTTTCCGTCACCTTTTATTTTTCAACCATTTTTCGTTTTTCGACCTTTTTCGACGAACTCTTTTTCTCTCTTATTTCTCGCTATTCTAATTTTAGGACATAGATTTTTATTCTACTTCTTATCTAAATTTCTTAAAATTACGAAAATTTATTTTGAGTGGTTAAATTGATAGACATCAAAATTTTCTGGTTCGTAGTGATAGTTGGATTTGTACGTGGACCGGGTTATTGGAGCCAAACAGTCCTCAATTATATTGAGACCAAACGAATCCTGCCCCTCTGCTGCATCTTTTGGCTATTCGAAACGTGGGCAAAATCAGAAAAGTCTATTAATTGGATAACTTATTATAATTTTTCTTTATTTTTAAAAAACTAATAGGATATTCAGTGAATGCACCGAGCAAGACGTTCACCACCTTTTGTACGTTCACCACCTGTAACTAGATCAAGACATTTAGCAAATATAACCGCCGTTGATTTTTCTTTAGAATCGTCATCCAGTCGACCAAGTACTTCAGTTCAAATTTCCGATAATCCATTTTTTGAACCCAACCTCACAATTGAGAATCCGGAAAATATTCAGGAACGGTTCATAGATCCTGAACCATTAAACTTTCCTCCGGAGCCACCAATCATTCAAACAGAGATTGTTGAGGAACGAACCATTAAATCAGAATCATCTAGTGATACCGATTCAACAAATTCAATTATGGAGAATCTGGAACCTTTAAGTATGGAAGACCGAATGAGAGCTAAACGCACTGGCCAAGGTCACGCAATTACTCATCCAGACATTAATGCGCCAGATTATGAAATCAAAGGACAAATTCTACACATGGTGACTAATCAATGCCAATTTAGTGGTGCGCCGAAGGAAGATCCAAATGAACATCTACGTACCTTTAATAGGATCTGCACACTATTTAAAATCCGAGAAGTGGAGGATGAACAGATATATCTCATGTTATTTCCCTGGACTTTAAAGGGAGAAGCCAAAGATTGGTTGGAATCGTTACCTGAAGGGGCGATCGATACATGGGACGTTTTAATTGACAAATTTCTTAAACAATTCTTTCCTGCATCTAAAGCCGTAAGACTTCAAGCAGAAATTGTTACGTTCACACAGAAACCAAATGAAACTCTATATGAGGCGTGGACAAGATATGGAAAGTTATTAAGAGGATGTCCGCAACATGGTTTAGACACCTGTCAAATAGTACAAATATTCTACCAAGGATGCGACATCACTACAAGAAAAGACATAGATATAGCAGCTGGTGGTTCTATTATGAAGAAAACCGAAACTGATGCTTACAAAATTATTGATAACACTGCTTCCCACTCACATGAGTGGCACCAAGAAAAAGATATCATTAGATCATCTAAAGCAGCTAGAGCCGATTCTAGCCATGACTTAGATTCCATTTCCGCAAAGATAGATGCTGTAGAGAGACGAATGGAAAAGATGACTAAAGATATTCACTCAATACGAATTAGTTGTGAGCAGTGTGGAGGACCACATTTGACAAAAGATTGTCTCAGTATTGAATTAACAATGGAACAAAGAGAGAATATTTCATACATAAACCAAAGGCCTGGAAATAATTACCAGAATAATTATCAACCGCCAAGACCGATTTACAATCAAAACCAGAATTATAACCGAAATATTCCATACAACAACCAACAAGGTCCTAGCAATCAACAAGTATCCAATAATACTTACAATCAGCAAAGACCTAATTTTCAAAACAAACCACCACAACAAACCGATGATAAAAAGCCGAATTTAGAAGATATGATGATGAAGCTAGTTGAAACTCAAACGCAGTTTTTCACATCTCAGAAACAAACTAATGAACAAAATGCTCAAGCATTTAGAAATCAACAAGCTTCTATTCAAAATCTGGAACAAGAAGTAAGTAACCTAGCAAGGTTAATAGGTGAAAGAAAACCGGGAAGTCTACCTAGTGATACAAATGCTAACCCCCGGAATGAAACAGCTAAAGCTATTACCACAAGAAGTGGTACAACACTTAAACCACCTGAAATACCTGTAACTTCTGATGAAACTATTCCTACTCTACAAGAACCACAACCTGATCAAGATAAGGAAAAAGAACCGGTAGTTGAAAAGGTTAATGAAAATAATACAGTTAAGGATAAACCTTATGTTAAACCATACCAACCACCACTTCCTTACCCGAGTAAAATGAAGAAAGAAAAACTTGAAGCCGAGCAATCCAAATTTTTGGATATGTTTAAACAGATAAATGTAAATCTTCCTTTCATTGATGTGATTTCAGGAATGCCAAGATATGCTAAATTCTTGAAAGATCTAATCTCAAATAGAAAGAAAATGGAAGAACTTTCGGCTGTTACTATGAATGCTAATTGTTCAGCAGTGCTGTTGAATAAGATACCAGAAAAACTATCTGATCCAGGAAGTTTCACAATTCCATGTTTTCTGGGTAGTCTTAGTTCAATAGAAGCATTGGCAGACTTAGGTGCTAGTATAAATCTAATGCCGTATTCACTATACGCTAAACTAGACCTTGGAGAATTGAAACCAACAAGAATAAGCATACAACTAGCCGATAGATCAATAAAATATCCTAGAGGGATAATGGAGAACATGCTAGTTAAAGTTGGTACTTTAGTATTTCCAGTAGATTTTGTTGTTTTAGACATGGAAGAAGATTCTCAAGTTCCTCTCATATTAGGAAGACCATTCTTAAACACGGCTAAAGCAATGATAGACGTGTTCGGTAAGAAACTGACCCTAAGTATAGAGGATGAGAGTGTTACCTTTTCAGTTGATAGAGCAATGCAACAACCACAATCTGCAGATGATACATGTTATTATATTCAAACTATAGATGCACATGCAGAATTATTAAAAGAATTTCCAGAATTACAAGGAACAGGAGAATGTTCTTTAGGAGAAGGTAATGAACCAATTGATGAAGCTGAAATGTTAGCTACACTTATAGCTAATGGATATGAACCAACAACAGAAGAAATTCAAATGCTAAAAGAAGAAGACAGATATCGATATAAATCATCGATAGAAGAACCTCCGAAATTAGAGTTAAAGCCACTTCCAAACCATTTGGAATACGCTTATTTACATGGTGAATCTGAATTACCTGTAATAATATCGTCTTCTCTTACTGAAAATGAGAAATCACAACTCATTTCTGTGTTGAAAGCTCATAAACCAGCCATTGCATGGAAGATTCATGATATAAAAGGAATAAGTCCTTCGTATTGCACACATAAAATCCTTATGGAAGAAGGTCATAAAACGTATGTGCAATGCCAACGAAGACTAAATCCTAATATGCAAGATGTAGTTAAGAAAGAGATTATTAAACTGCTAGATGCAGGTTTGATATATCCAATTTCTGATAGTCCATGGGTAAGCCCAGTTCAATGCGTACCTAAGAAGGGTGGCATGACTGTCATTACAAATGAGAAAAATGAGCTTATTCCTACTAGGACTGTAACAGGATGGCGTGTATGTATTGATTATAGAAAATTAAATGACGCCACCAGAAAAGATCACTTTCCCTTACCTTTCATTGACCAAATGTTGGAAAGATTAGCCGGAAATAGTTACTATTGTTTTCTAGATGGATTTTCCGGATATTTTCAAATTCCAATAGCACCCGAGGACCAAGAGAAAACCACATTCACGTGCCCTTATGGTACTTTTGCTTACAAACGCATGCCATTTGGACTTTGTAACGCCCCTGCAACCTTTCAAAGGTGTATGATGGCGATTTTTCACGACATGATAGAAGAATGCATGGAAGTATTCATGGATGACTTTTCAGTCTTCGGTGATACATTTAAATCATGTCTAGTTAATCTGGAACGAATGCTAATTACATGCGAAAAATCAAATCTAGTACTTAATTGGGAGAAATGCCATTTCATGGTTAAAGAAGGCATCGTTCTTGGACATAAAATTTCAAAAGAAGGAATTGAAGTGGATAGAGCTAAAGTAGATGTAATTGCTAAACTTCCACATCCAACCAATGTTAGAGGAGTTAGGAGTTTTCTAGGGCATGCCGGTTTTTACCGACGTTTCATAAAAGATTTTTCTAAAATTGCCACTCCTATGAATAAACTCCTAGAAAAGGATGCTCCATTCATCTTTTCAGATGAGTGTATCAAATCTTTTAATATTCTTAAAGAAAGACTCACTAATGCACCGATCATGATAACACCAAATTGGAATCTACCATTTGAACTAATGTGCGATGCAAGTGATTTTGCAATGGGAGCCGTTTTAGGACAAAGGATTGAAAAACGATTTCAACCTATATATTATGCTAGTAAGACGTTACAAGGAGCACAAACGAACTATACAACTACTGAAAAAGAACTCCTTGCTATTGTCTTTGCTTTTGACAAATTTCGATCATATCTCGTTCTAGCAAAAACGGTGGTCTATACCGACCATTCTGCTCTTAGATACCTATTTTCAAAACAAGATGCTAAACCAAGATTAATCCGTTGGATCTTACTCTTACAAGAGTTTGATATTGAAATCCGAGATAAAAGAGGAGCAGAAAATCTCGCCGCTGATCATCTTTCTCGTCTTGAAAATCCCGAATTAGAAGTTCTAAATGAATCAGCCATACAAGACAACTTTCCTGATGAATATCTATTGAAGATAGATTATAAAGAAATCCCATGGTTTGTAGACTATGCAAACTACTTAGTTTGTGGATTCCTTGAAAAAGGATTATCGTACCAAAGACGAAAGAAATTCTTCAGTGATATAAAACACTATTTCTGGGAAGATCCACATCTGTTTAAAAGTTGTCCCGATGGAATAATACGCCGATGTGTATTTGGAGATGAAGCTAGTAAAATTTTAAACCATTGTCACACAGGACCAACAGGAGGGCATTATGGGCCTCAACTAACAGCAAGAAAAGTTTATGAAGCTGGATTCTATTGGCCTACAATTTACAAAGACGCACACCTTCTTTGCAAATCCTGTGATGCATGTCAAAGGGCCGGAAAAATAAGTCAACGTGATGAAATGCCACAAAATGTCATCCAAGTATGTGAAGTATTTGACATTTGGGGTATTGACTTTATGGGTCCATTTCCAAAATCTAATAATAATCTATATATACTCGTAGCCATTGATTATGTATCTAAATGGGCGGAAGCACAAGCTCTCCCAACTAACGATGCACGAGTTGTAGTCAATTTTTTAAAACGTCTTTTTGCAAGGTTTGGAACACCAAAAGCTTTAATAAGTGATCGGGGTACTCATTTCTGTAATAATCAACTTGAGAAAGTTCTTAAAAGATATGGAGTAACTCATAAAATCTCCACCGCATATCATCCACAAACAAGTGGACAAGTTGAAAATACCAACCGAGCTTTAAAACATATTCTAGAGAAAACCGTAGGATCAAATCCGAAGGAATGGTCCATTAAATTGGAGGATGCACTCTGGGCTTTTAGAACAGCCTACAAAACTCCAATTGGAACCACACCTTTTAGACTTGTTTATGGAAAAGCATGTCATCTTCCAGTAGAAATTGAACACAAAGCATTTTGGGCTTTGAAGACATGTAATCTTGATTTACATGAAGCCGGACGTCTACGATTAAGTCAACTAAATGAATTAGAAGAATTAAGACATGAAGCATACGAAAATTCGTTAATCTATAAAGAAAGAACGAAGAAATGGCATGATAAAAGAATCAGAAGTTCAAAAGAATTTAAAGAAGGAGACAGAGTTCTTCTTTTCAATTCACGATTCAAGCTATTTCCTGGAAAATTGAAATCAAGATGGTCTGGACCATTCATAGTCAAAAGAGTTTTCCCATACGGAACGATAGAATTGATAAATTCAATTAGGATTGAATTTAAAGTTAATGGTCACAGAGTTAAACATTACATACATGGTCCGATGGAAGTCGACAACGAAGTTAATCACAATTTCGACACCACAGCTAACTAAGTGTGGGGAGAATCAAGTCTTTAAAGGATAATATGTATTTCTGTTAGAGTTAGATTGTCTGTTTTCGTGTAGTTCTCGAAAATGGAACCCGAATGGTCTTTCCCTAGCAGACCCTAAAGAACTAGTCTTCTCCCCCCATTCTGAATTTTTATTTTTTTTTAGGTTTTTACGAAATGAAGACTGCCTGTGAACTAAACCATGGTCTAATGCTACACGCTTTGATCACTAAAAGAAATAATGACATACTACCGAGTGAAATAGTATCAGTAATCAGAGAAAGAATGGACGGAGTTAGAAAAGAATCCAGATGCGAAGATAATAAGTTACAATTTGGTAAAGGAAAATCAAAATCCGCAGCGAAAAGAAGAGCACGACACCTAGAAAGATGTCACAAATGCGGAAAATGGTCACATGGAGGTAAATGTTCAAATAATCAAACCTATTCAAATACCGAATTTGTTACTTTATGCAGAGACGGACCGTTCATATGTTTAGAAGAAAAGACACTGAATGCTCGAGGTTACGCCTATGTAGCCATGGAAAATCAATTAAACCGACTATCTTATGAATGGGATAGATCATATAACTAAGAAATCTATTCCACAGGTATGTCTGTACAGTTTTTATTTTTATTTTTTTTTATTTTTAACCTTTTGATAATAAACGCTAATTTGTTCGCTAAAAAGTATTAAATTGGTATTGAATAAAATTAGGTTTGGCGACCGAAATTATTGATATCATTCAAAAATTTATTACATCACTGCGAAATTTAACGTTTATTCTTAAGGTATAAATATCTTTAATCAATCAACCCAAAATATTTCAAAAATTCGTCATGAGTTAAATTAGGTCTTGGAACCGAAATTACTTTACCGAAAAGAGGGGCGCATATTTTTGATAATATTTGATTGATTAAAGTGGGATAAAAAGACAAAAAGATTTTTAATTTTATTTTTACCATGTTTTTAAAATTAATATTTAAATCTTAAATTAATATTGTAAACTTTGTAAAAACAATATATTTAAAATATTTGAAAAATTAATATAAGTTTGATATGAATTTATGAATTTTTAAATTAAGTTTGGTGTGAATTTTTAAAATATAAATTTTTAATTTTATGCATTTCAAATTTTAAGTTTGGTGTGAATTTTTAATTTTTAAAATATAAAATTTTAATTTTATGCATTTTAAATTTTGAGTTTGGTGTGAATTTTTAATATTAATTTTGAATTTTATATTTAAGTTGTGTGAATTTAAAAACAAAAATTTACTTTATCTCATTAAGTTAAGAATATGATTTTTAAAATTCGTCGTAAGTTGAAGACTAGGTCTTTGAACCGAAATTGCTTTACCCAAGGGAGGGACGAGAACTTTTATTATCATTATTTTTAATTTTTTTTTATTTAAAGTATGCCAAAAACATTAAAAAACCCAAAAATCTTAGCTTTTAAAACAATCGCTACAAAAAGACAAATTTTAAAATTTTGTCGAAGGACGGACTAGGACATCGATCCGAAACGACCTCGTCCTAAATAACAAGGGAAACAAAATTTTAAAATTAATTACTTAATTGTTTTAATAAGTTAATGATTATTAAAAAAAAAAAAAAAAAAAAACTCCGCGAGTCGCGGAGTTTGGAGTGCGTTTCGCCGCGACTCGCGGAGGGACCGAAAATCAGAAAAAAAAAATTAAAAAGAGCTGAACGATCAGTGCACCACACAACCCCAAAACAGAAAAATAGCTGCGAAAAACCCACGAAAAACCACCCAAAAACACCCCAAAAATCCCAATTTTTAACCGTTAATCACCAAATTTTTTGCTAAAATCATGTTGAGAAGGATGCTATCTAAGAATTACTCAAGAAAAACGGTAAATTTCTACACCTAAACACAATTTAATTCGAAATTTGATGTTCTTGAGCAAATTTTTCCCCAATTTGATTTTGATGCTTTTTAGTGTAATTAGGCTTAAATTGTTTATGTATTATGCTTGTATAACCTAGATTGATGCTGTTTAACATGATTAGAAGCCTTAAACTTCAAATTTTGAATAATCTAGGGTTTGTGTTCTTGAGCAATTTGGGGCTTTTTGATATAAACAGGTTATGGCCGATTTTTGTCATGAATTGTTGCTAAATTAAGTAGTGTAACATGTCTAGGTAGTTAAATGATCCAAACTTTGAGCCTAAACATGATTTTGAGAATTAAAGTGGACTTTTTCAAGTCTAAAATTCATGAACTTGATTTTTGAAAGATAATGCCATTTGAGACTTGTTTAATTGCTAGTAATGATTATTTTGACATGTTATTTGAGTTAAATGCTTATGAACTTGGCGAAAATTTTCGTATATGCTTATTTGAAAAAGTGTAGATTTGATAAAAATGTGAAAATAAGCTTAAGTTTGATATAAATTGATAATGTCATTGTAATTATTTTGATTGATGATTTTGCTGACACTAATGCATATTTGGATGCACAAAAAATTGTGTTTGATGTGTTTTGCAGAATGAAAGGGGTGAATCTTCATCCCAAGCCCGCAATGCTCCTACTGAGAATTTGGAACAACAGGAGGTGGATAACTACTACAAGCAGGATATACCTCATCCAGTCATGACCTTTTCCGATATGCACTTGGAAGAGTTGCACCCGAACCTGAGATTTGACAGACTTTGGATAGATTATCCAAAATATCAACGGGGTTTGCATACTCTTCATTTTAAGGTTGTTGAGGTACCGAGGGTCATAGAATGGGGACCCTTAGAAGCTGTAGAATTGGCCGGGCCAATTAGGGAATTACTTGTACAGAGGTATGGTAATTCTTCTTTTAATGACTGGGTATGTCTATTCACCATACGTAGACCTGTATATAAAGTATGGTGTGAAGAATTGTTATGTAGTATAGAGTTGAATGATCGAGTAGCTAGTTTAACCGATCGTTCTTTTATTAGATTTTTGTTAGGCGGTTCGATGCGCCACATGTCTTTACTGGACATGGCTCAGGCTTTACGTATATATACGCCTGAGGAGTTAGCATCTGCCGATTGTAGAGGATTGATACTAAACGGTAGAAAGATAGATGAGAATTTTGATACACACGGTGTGTGGAGTCAAATGACAAGCCATCACCGTTTCAAAGGGGGAAATTACTCTTATTTGGATATAGATAGAGCCGAATTAAGAGTGATACATAGATTTTTAGCTAATTCGATTACACAAAGGGGTAAGAACAAAGAAAAAGTAAATGAACAGGATTTGTTTTACCATATGTGTATTCGAGACCCACAAAGCGCTGTAAGTATACCATATTGTGTGGGTTATTATTTATCAGCTATGGTTCGGGGGATGCGACCACATAGCATAATAGGAGGTGGTATTTTTATTACTTTGATTGGTGAATATCTCGGTGTGGATATAAGTCGGGGGGGATTATTACTAGAAGAGCCGAAACCCCGCGATACTATAGGTTTAAATGTATACCATGGTGCAAAAGTTTTGAAGAGGCGAAATAATGCCGCAGTACGATACCATGGTAGACATCCACAGGTGGAGAGAAACCAGCAACAAGGTAATGTAGGAGGGAGGAATGAGATGCAAGAAATGCATAGGTTTATAGCTTCTCAGGAATACGAAAATGCTAGACAGAGAGCATTTGAAGATTGGCAAGTTCATCAGAACCAGATCATAGCTCATTGCCAACATATAGGTAGAAACTATATTCCTACACCGAAACCCATCTTCCCTCCTTGGTCTATAGAGATGCAGCCACCATATCCTACGTATGACCCTGCCGAAGCATTCTATAGCACTTATGGTTATGCCTGGAACCCCTATTGGTACCAATATCATCCTTAGTTTACTTATTATTTTTTTTATTTTGTAATTTGTAATTATTGATACATTTAATATTTTTGTTAATATTGTAATCATTTTTATAATTATCTAACTTTTATTCTTAGATTTTAATAATTTTTGAATGTGGGGTAATATACCAAACTTCAAAAATATGTATATATGTTTGCAGTTTATCTTATGTACACAACAGGGTAAAACAACGCATTTTCAAAGACTGGCATTAAGTTCAGCAAAAGCAACTAATTTTGATGACAAGATGCAAAATATATGTGAAATAACAACAAGACGGAATGAACAAATGATGTGCACCATTTATCATTCAGCAAACAAACGCCAATATATTTGGAAACTTTGGTAAAAATTTAATCATTTTCACACAAATCACCCTCAATAATTTAAATTGTTACTGATTTCTTGCAAATGAGGGCATTGCAAGATCTTAAGTGTGGGGTTAAATTCTTTCGGATTTTAAAAATTTTTATCTTAAACACTTGGTTACCATTAAAAATATTAGTAAAGCAGTAGTTGTATTAGAATCTAGTGCTCTCTGATAAAAAAGAACAGCCCTAGTCTTATATACTGACTACCCAATTCTAGTAAAATTTTTCAAAATTTTCAATTAAATGAATTCAAAATCATGTTTATACATATTTATGAACGATAAAACTAGGTTTTAACACCGAAATTATTGTTACCTCGGAAAGGACATAAATTGAGAAACAAACCAAAATGTTAAAATTCATTTAAAATGGAATAGAGGACGATAAAAAGGAAAATAAAAGCCAAGTGTGGGAAAATTTACCAAGTTATCTTAAACATATGTCACATATATCTGTAACAAATAACTGAAAATACTTTTGCTTTGGACTAAACTAAACTGTTTTACCCGATGAAAGAAAAGAAGAGATGGATCTACACGATGAATCAATTCCATCATTAAAAGGAAGTAAAGTCTTCCGAAAAAGACACGCGCTTCTTGATTTAGGTCATGAAGTTGTCGTCCAGACCAGCTGTAGGTTGACGAAAAATCTAGAAAAGTCATCACTAAAATCGGTTGGAAATCCACGGACCTCAGTATTAAACAGGGTCGCCAAGTGGTCAGATTTATCCTAACCATGAGAAGGATTTATCTCGTACAATGGGGGGGCACCATGAAAATTAGCTGGACAAGACTAATGAATCATATCCCCAGAAAGGATAATCTCCTTAAAGATTAAAAATCAGCTTTTAAGACTGATATTACTCAATCCTAGAGATTGACCTTAAAGATTGAGAATTACAAACTCATGGAATTCAATGATATCTAAACTCGAGCTTGAACGAGAAAATATTTTGATCAAAATTATAAACCGATTTGTTTTCTGAAAACCCTATTTTCAATGCGTTCATTACCATTGAACGTAAAATCCTAGGAATTCACCTGGAATTCATTAGGTCACCTGAACTAAATCGGGTGTCAACCGTAAGAACGGTGGTTGCATAGTGGTCAAAGACAGGACCTTGTGCCAGACCGAAAAATTATAAGGGTGAGCTTTACTATTGCTCCTACCAAGGATAGTAATTGCGTCCGACACGTTATAGACCATAATTAAAAGCATGTCACGGGACATTGCCTTAACAGTTGCTTGTTCAACGCTTTCCTTTACAACCGGACGGTAGTTTGCCGAAAGGTAATATACGGGACAAGTAAACTGGACGTGTTGCTTTCCAAATACAAGGTTAGCAAGTGGGTGACACAAAACAGCAAGTTTTGAGCTAAAATTTTCAATTCTGAACCCCACCAAACCCACAAAAATATTTTGCAAACACCGGTAAAGGGTTATCCCGGAAAACTTATCTAGGGTAAAAACTAGATTTAATTTTCAAAAGATCAAATGTTTTCATAAAGATCCAATTTCCTTAATGGATCTAAATTTTTATAGTCATGTGGGACTGTAAACCATATCGTTACTACCATTGTTTATACAGCCGTATAGAAATCACTGATGTACAAAGTGTGAAGAATAAAGAAGTGATTCTAGTATTTCAAGACAATATTGCTTGAGGACAAGCAACGCTCAAGTGTGGGAATATTTGATAATGCTAAAAATGAACATATATTTCATAGCATTATTCCTCAAGAAAGACAAGCTTTTAGTTGCAATTGTTCTATTTACAAGTGATATTCGTTTAAATAATAAAAGGGGAAGACAAAAGACAGATTCGACGAATTGAAGATGCAAACGACCAAAAAGCTCAAAAGTACAAAAGACAATAAAAAAGGTTCCAATTATTGATAAGAAACGTCTCGAAATTACAAGAGTACAAGATTCAAAACGCAAAGTACAAAATATAAAATTGTACGCAAGGACGTTCGAAAATCCGGAACCGGGACCAGAGTCAACTCTTAACGCTCGACGCAACGGACTAAAAATTACAAGTTAACTATGTATATAAATATAATATAATATATAATTAATTATATTAATTATATATATATTATATATATATATTATAAACCGTCGGCAGAGAAAGACTCCAAGGGTGTGAGCTGTAAATACATTCTCCGCGACTCGCGGAGTTTGAAGAGGTTTTTACCGCGAGTCGCGGAGCCCCAAAAATCGACTCTGGCTATAAAGCAAACCGAATTCTGATCATTTTTCATATATTCTATTTCTCTCTTCTCTCATATATACGTAAAATATATATATATATATAATTTATATTTTAATTTTAATTTTAATTTTAATTCTAATAATAAGGGTATGTTAGCGAATGTTGTAAGGGTGTAAGTCAAAATTCTGTCCGTGTAACGCTACGCTATTTTTAATCATTGTAAGTTATGTTCAACCTTTTTACATTAATGTCTCGTAGCTAAGTTATTATTATGCTTATTTAAAACGAAGTAATCATGATGTTGGGCTAATTACTAAAATTGGGTAATTGGGCTTTGTACCATAATTGGGGTTTGGACAAAAGAACGACACTTGTGGAAATTAGACTATGGGCTATTAATGGGCTTTATATTTGTTAAACTAAATGAAAGTTTGTTAATGTTAATATAAAGATTTACAATTGGGCGTCCCTATAAATTACCATATACACTCGATCGGACACGATGGGCGGGGTATTTATATGTACGAATAATCGTTCATTTAACCGGACACGGGAATGGATTAATAGCCACTAGAATAATTAAAACAGGGGTGAAATTACATTCAAGGGTAATTGGTGTAATTGTTAACAAAGTAGTAAAACCTTGGTTTACACGCAGTCGATAACCTGGTGTATTCATTAAACAAAGAATTAAAACCTTGTTACAATTCGAATCCCCAATTAGTTGGAATATTTAACTTCGGGTATAATAATAATTTGATGAGGACACTCGCACTTTATATTTATGACTGATGGACTGTTATGGACAAAAACCAGACGGACATATTAAATAATCCAGGACAAAGGACAATTAACCCATGGGCATAAAACTAAAATCAACATGTCAAACATCATGATTACGGAAGTTTAAATAAGCATAATTCTTTTATTTCATATTTAATTTCCTTCATTTTATATTTAATTGCACTTCTAATTATCGCACTTTTATTTATTGTTATTTAATCGCACTTTTAATTATCGTACTTTTTAATTATCGCAAGTTTATTTTATCGCACTTTTATTATTCGCAATTTCATTATCGTTATTTACTTTAAGTTTTAATTTAAGTCTTTTATTTATTTAATATTTTACATTAGGTTTTAACTGCGACTAAAGTTTTAAAATCGACAAACCGGTCATTAAACGGTAAAAACCCCCCTTTATAATAATAATATTACTTATATATATGTTTGTATTTTTATAAAAGTAAACTAATATAGCGTTACGCTTTGTTTAAAGATTTCCCTGTGGAACGAACCGGACTTACTAAAAACTACACTACTGTACGATTAGGTACACTGCCTATAAGTGTTGTAGCAAGGTTTAAGTATATCCATTCTATAAATAAATAAATATCTTGTGTAAAATTGTATCGTATTTAATAGTTTTTCCTAGTAAAATATAAAGCTATTTTATATACACCTCGCATAACATCATCCATACAGAGTCGCACCCAGCGAAATGAAGGAACTCCAGAGCCAATTGCAAGAACTTTTAGAGCGTGGTTTCATTCATCCAAGCACATCACTGTGGGGAGCTCCTGTTTTGTTTGTCAAAAAGAAGGATGGTACATTCAGGTTGTGTATCGACAACCGAGAGTTGAACAAACTTACCATCAAGAACCGTTATCAACTACCAAGAATTGACGACTTATTTGATCAACTACAAGGCTCGTCAGTTTATTCGAAGATCGATTTACATTCAGGGTATCATCAAATGCGGGTGAAGGAGGATGATATTCCGAAGACTGCTTTTAGAACGCGTTACGGTCATTAAGAGTTTATGGTTATGTCGTTTGGGTTGACTAACGCACCAGCTGTGTTCATAGACCATATGAACCGAGTGTGTGGACCATATCTTGACAAGTTTGTCATTGTCTTCATCGATGACATACTTATTTACTCAAAGAATGATCAAGAACACGAAGAACATTTAAGAAAAGTGCTAGAATTGTTGAGGAAAGAAAAACTGTACGCTAAGTTTTCAAAGTATGTATTTTGGTTGGAAGAAGTTCAATTCCTCGGACACGTAGTGAACAAAGAAGGTATTCAGGTTGATCCGTCAAAGATTGAAACCGTTGAAAACTGGGAAACCCCGAAAACTCCAAAGCATATACGCCAATTTTTAGGATTTCCTGGTTACTACAGAAGATTCATCCAAGATTTTTCCAAAATAGCAAAACCCTTGACTGCATTAACGTATAAAGGGAAGAAATTTGAATGGAAGGATGAGCAGGAGAAAGCGTTTCAATTGTTGAAGAAAAAGTTAACTACGACACCTATATTGTCATTGCCTGAAGGGAATGATGATTTTGTGATTTATTGTGATGCATTAAAAGCAAGGTCTCGATTGTGTATTAATGCAACGAACAAAAGTAATTGCTTATGCGTCCAGACAATTGAAGATTCACGAGCAAAATTATACGACTCATGATTTGGAATTAGGCGCTGTTGTTTTTGCATTAAAGAATTGGAGGCGCTACTTATATGGGGTCAAAAGTATTATATACAATGACCACAAAATTCTCCAACATATATTTAATCAGAAACAACTGAACATGAGACAGCGTAGGTGGATTGAACTATTGAATGATTACGACTTTGAGATTCGTTACCACCCGGGGAAGGCAAATGTGGTAGCCGACGCCTTAAGCAGAAAGGATAGAGAACCTATACGAGTAAAAGCTATGAATATAATTATTCGTACTAACCTTACTACTCAAATAAAAGAGGCACAACATGAGGTTATAAAAGGGGGAAAGTTGAAGGATGAAATTCCCAAAGGATCGGAAAAACATCTTAATATTCGGGAAGACGGAACCCGGTATAGGGCTGAAAGAATTTGGGTACCAAAGTTTGGAGATATGAGAGAAATGGTACTTAAGGAAGCACATAAAACCAGATACTCAATATATCCTGGAGCGGGAAAGATGTATAAAGATCTCAAGAAACACTTTTGGTGACCGGGTATGAAAGCCGATATTGCTAAATACGTAGGAAAATGTTTAACTTCTTCTAAGGTCAAAGCTGAACATCAGAAACCATCAGGTCTACTTCAAGAACCTTAAATCCCGGAATGGAAATGGGAAAACATTACCATGGATTTCATTACTAAATTGCCAAGGACTGCAAGTGGTTATGATACTATTTGGGTAATAGTCGATCGTCTCACCAAGTCAGCACACTTTCTACCAATGAGAGAAGATGATAAAATGGAAAAGTTGGCGCGTTTATACTTGAAGGAAGTTGTCTCCAGACATGAAATACCAATCTCTATTATCTCTGATAGAGATGGCAGATTTGTTTCAAGGTTTTAGCAGACATTACTGCAAGCATTGGGAACTCGTCTAGATATGAGTACTGCCTATCATCCACACACTGATGGGCAGAGTGAAAGGACAATACAGATGCTTGAAGACATGCTACGAGCATGTGTTATTGATTTTGGAAACAGTTGGGATCGACACCTACCGTTTGCAGAATTTTTCTACAACAATAGTTACCACTCGAGTATCGAAATGGCACTGTTCGAAGCACTTTATGGTAGAAAGTGCAGGTCTCCGATTTTTTGGAGTGAGGTAGGGGATAGACAGATTACGGGTCCAAAGATAATCCAAGAAACTACCAAGAAAATCATCCAAATTCAACAACGGTTGAAAACCGCCCAGAGTCGACAAAAGAGCTACGCGTACCTTAAAAGAAAAGATATAGAATTTGAAATTGGGGAGATGGTCATGCTTAAGGTTTCACCTTGGAAAGGTGTTGTTCGATTTGGTAAACGAGGAAAACTAAATCCAAGATACATTGGACCATTCAAGATTATAGATCGTGTCGGACCAGTAGCCTACCGACTTTAATTACCTCAACAACTCGCCAATGTACATAATACCTTCCACGTCTCAAATTTGAAGAAATGCTTAGCCAAAGAAGATCTCACTATTCCTTTAGACGAAATCAAAATCAACGAAAAACTACAATTCGTTGAAGAACCCGTCGAGATAATGGATCGTGAGGTTAAAAGACTCAAGTAAAACAAGATACCGATCGTTAAGGTTCGATGGAATGCTCGTAGGGGACCCGAGTTCACCTGGGAGCGTGAAGATCAAATGAAGCTGAAATACCCGTACCAATTTCAAGAAGATGCGTCAACACCTTCAACAGCTTAAAATTTCGGGACGAAATTTATTTAACGGGTAGGTACTGTAGTGACCCGAACTTTTCCATGTTTATATATATTAAATGAAATTGATATTTACATGATTAAATGTTTCCAACATGTTAAGCAATCAAACTTGTTAAGACTTGATTAATTGAAATGAGTTTATGTAGTCAATTGATCACCCAAGTTGACCGGCGATTCACGAACGTTTAAACTTGCAACAACTACATATATATATATATATATATATATATATATATATATATATATATATATATATATATATATATATATATATATATATATATATATATATATATATATATATATATAGTTAACATAAGAATTATCATAGGTAAGTATCACACTAAGTATATTAACGATGAGTTATATACATAAAAATGAGACTATTGAATTAAGAAACTTGAAACGATATATATAACGATTATCGTTATAACAACGTCTTACTAAATACATATGAATCATATTAAGATATTGATACACTATGTTTAACATGATAAAATGATAATTAAATATATCATTAAGCGTGTTCACAATGAACTACATATGTAAAACAAGACTACTAACTTAAGAGTTTCGAAACGAGTTATATATGTAACGATTATCGTTGTAACGACGTTTTAATATATATATATATATATATATATATATATATATATATTGTATTAAGATATATTCATACACCATGTTATCATGATAATATAATAATTTAACATCTCATTAGATATAATAAACAATGGGTTAACTACATTAAATGAGATCGTTAACTTAAAAGTTTCAAGACAACACTTACATGTAATGACTAACGGTGACTTAACGACTCAGTTAAAATGTATATACATGTAGTGTATTAAGTTATATTAATACACTTTTGAAAGACTTCAAGACGTATATCAAAACACTCATACTTAACAAAAATGCTTACAATTACATTCTCATTCATTTTCATCAACAATTCTACTCATATTCATTCAGTCTTCGTACTCGTATTATACCCAGCTTCTAGACGTACTTACTATGGGTATATACCAATAGGAACTAGCATCGGATACCACTATTGATTAGGTCATCCATGACTAATCAAGTTTAACTTCTACCATGAACTAGTCAACTAACAAGAACTCCTTTTAACCCAACTCACCACTCACTACTCACCATTCACTTCATTTCATTTCCATTTTCCTTTCTAATTCTCTCTCAACACACACATACACCTATGAATGAATTTTTCCAGTAACCAAATCATCATTTTTATCAAAAACTACTTCAAGAATCAAGCTATAATCATCATAAGAAGAACACTTCAAGAACACTTCAAAAATCCTTTCAAGTTTGCAAGTATACTTCCAAGCTTTCTAATCCATTCCAAGTAATTATCTAAGATCAAAAAACCTTTGTTATTTACTGTAGGTTATCTTCCTTATTCAAGGTAAAACTCATATCCAAACTTTGATTCAATTTCTATAACTATAACTCTCTTAATTCGAGTAGAAATCTTACTTGAACTTATTTTTGTGTCATGATTCTACTTCAAGAACTTTCAAGCCATCTAAGCATCCTTTGAAGCTAGATCATTTCTTGTCACTTCTAGTAGGTTTACCTACTAAACTTGAGGTAGTAATGATGTTCATAACATCATTCGATTCATATATATATATATATATATATATATATATATATATATATATATATATATATATATATATATATATATATATATATATATATATATATATATATATATATATATATATATATATAACTATCTTATTCAAAGATTTAAACTTGTAATCACTAGAACATAGTTTAGTTAATTCTAAATTTATTCGCAAACAAAGTTAATCCTTCTAACTTAACTTTTAAAATCAACTAAACACATGTTCTATATCTATATGATATGCTAACTTAATGATTTAAAACCTGGAAACACGAAGAATACCGTATAACCGGACATACGCCGTCGTAGCGAAAGGGGGGGGGCTGTTTTGGTTTTGATAATTAAAAACTATGATAAACTTTGATTTAAAAGCTATACTTATGGGAAATTATTTTTCTTATGAACATGAAACTATATCTAAAAATCATGGTTAAACTTAAAGTGGAAGTATGTTTTTCAAAATGGTCATCAAGACGTCGTTCTTTCGACTGAAATGATTACCTCTACAAAAATGACTTGTAACTTGTATTTCCGTCTATAAACTTATACTTTTTCTGTTTAGTTTCATAAATTTCAGTTCATTATGAAACCATAGCAACTTGAATCACTCAAAACAGATTTAAAACGAAGAAGTTATGGGTAAAACAAGATTGGATAATTTTGCTTGTTGTAGCTACGTGAAATTTGTAACAAATCTATACAAATCATAACTTAACTAAATTATATTGTATTACACATGTATTCTAACATATATTATGTAATCTTGGGATACCATAGACACGTATACAATGTTTTGACATATCATATCGACTCATCTATATAATATATTTTGGAACAACCACAGACACTCTATATGCAGTAATGCTTAAATTAGCTATACAGTGTTAAGGTTGATTCCAAAATAATATATATACTTTGAGTTGTGATCTAGCCTGAGACTTGTATACCCTGTGTCGTGGATTGATTCGAGATAATATATATATATATTGATTTATTTCTGTACATCTAACTGTGGACAACTAGTTGTAGATTACTAACGTTGGACTGTTAACTTAACAAACTTAAATCATTAAAACGTAATAAAAATGTTGTGAATATATTTCGATCATACTTTGATATATATGTATATATTTGTTATAGGTTCGTGAAACGAACCAGTGGCCAAGTCTTATTTTCCAACAAAGTGAAAATACTTGAAAGTGAGTTATAGTCCCACTTTTGAAATCTATTATTTTTGGGATGAGAATACATGCAGTTTTATAAATGTTTTACAAAATAGACACAAGGGATCGAAATTACATTCTATGTTGAATTATCGAACCGAATATGCCCCTTTTTAGCTTGGTAGGCTAAGAATTGGTGTTTATGATAATTGCCACCAATTGAAGCGAATCCTAAAGATAGATCTATTTGGCCCAACAAGCCTCATCCGAGTTACGGATGCTTTAGTACTTCGATTTATCATATCCGATGCGAGTCCCGGAATGATGGGGATATTCTATATGCATCTTGTTAATGTCGGTTACCAGGTGTTCATCATATGAATGATTTTTATGCAGATTGTATGTTATTGAGAAATGGAAATGGAAATCTTGTGGTCTATTATTACGATTTGATAAATATATAGGCTAAAGCTATAACTCACCAACATTTTTGTTGACGTTTAAAGCATGTTTATTCTCAGGTGATTATTAAGAGCTTCCGCTATTGCATGCTAATTTATGGACAAGAGTTGGAGTCAGCATGCTTGTATAATATTGTTTAAAAACTGCATTCGAAGACATATATTGTTGTGTAATATTATTGTAAACCATTATGTAATGGTCATGTGAAAACGCTATATTTTAGATTATCATTATTTGATAATCGTCGTAATATTTTAAAGGTTATGGTTTGTTTTAAAATCGAATGCAGTCTTTAAAAACGTCTCATATAGAGGTCAAAATCTCGTAACGAAATCAATTAATATGGAACATTTATAATCAATATGAACGGGACATTTCATAACCTAGACATACTCGTGGGTCTGCGTGAGGTATATTTCCGTTGGTTTCTATTTGAAATTTTGACTCTTAGTTATAGATGGGTCTTACTCTTTACTTATGTCTAACGAACACCTAGAATAAAAGGAATAAGTTTTTACATATTATTTTACCGAACTTCAAGCTGATTATTTTAAATATACTTTTTTTTAACAAGCAGACCTTACATATACTCTTACAAAATCTACTTTTATCGTCTATACTATTACAAAATATACTTTTATTATACTTTTTGATTTATTTGTTGTAAATCTATGACATCATTGTTATGGATTCCGTTATTTCCTGTTAAGTGCCCGTTAGTGTTCGTTAAGTGTCACGTGCTAAGCAGGTGAATTATTCAAATACAGAAATAAGAGGCAAGCACATGAGTAGCACGTGCGTCGTCTTCAACAAGCTGCAATTGGAAGTCGTTTCAACAGAATCGATTACACAAGTTATTGCTGTTAGCTTATATACGTGTCAATTTCTGTTAGGATTTAGTTAATCAGTTGTCATTACACATTTTCTCTCTCAATTGTAATCTTGTTCGCACGTTTATTGTATTTGGAATTCAACTCCATTGTTGTTCTAATTCGTAAGCTTTCGGATTGAATTCTTGTTGTTTAACTGTGATTAACAATCTAGGTTAGACATACCTTTGGTATTAGAGCTATAATCCTGTGAAATTACGTTCAATTTCAGGCATTATGGTAATGGCGATGCGCAATAACTCCGGTGAAGAGAATCCGATGGAATTTACGAAGGCAGCTTTTGCTGAAATGAATAAAACCATCGCCACCTTGAATACGCAATTGAATGATCGTATTGATGGCATGAACACTCAGATCAATAGTAGGATCGATGGTGTGGTTGTGCAGTGACAATACATATCAAATGACTCACAAAGATCAAGAAATAGTGAAGGAACATCCCGTAGGAGCAATCAACAGTTGGCACGCTTGTCAAAGATTGAATTTTCGAAGTTTGAAGGAGAAGATGTCAATGGTTGGTTGTATAGGTGCAGGCAAATCTTTAATGTCGACAGGATTAAAGAAGAAGACAAGGTTAGAATTGCATCTATTCATATGATGGGAAAAGCTTTGAGTTGGCATCAACACTATATCAGAATCCATGGAGAAGAGGTGGAATGGAGCATCTATGAAGAAGCACTGCTAAAAAGATTTGGCACAACCATTGAAGATCCACTGGATGAATTAAAGAATTTGAGGCATACATCATTAGTTCAAGCTTATTATGATGAGTTTGAGAGACTCTTGAATAAGGTGGAGATTAGCAGTAAGCATGCTATTAGCTTGTTCTTGGCTGGGTTACAGAAGGAAATCGAATTGCAAGTGAGGATGTTTCGACCTAAAACATTGGAAGATGCATTTTGCTTGGCTAAACTTCAAGAAGACACAATAGCTGCAACAAAAAGGAGGTATACTTCATTACTTCCCACTCCCAAGTTTGGGACTACAACTTACAATTCAAAACCATCTGTTTACACACCCATTGTGAACAAAGCAACCAGTACACCCAATGTACAAACACAATTGGCCTTACCCAGTACCCACTACAATGTTAATTCAAGAGGTAATGGGAAAAGGTTGACTCAAAAAGAGTTAGAAGAGAAAAGAATAAAAGGGACTATGTTTTTATTGTGACCAAAAGTATGCACCTGGGCATAAATGTAGTGGTCAAGTTTATTCTTTAGAGGTGATTGGTAGAGGGTGTTCAGAAACTGAAGTAACAGATATTGATGCACATGATGATGAACTTTTTAGTGATGCTGTTGACACCTATACAGAAGATACACCCCAAATATTGATGCTTTAACTGGTGCAATCACATATCAAACAATGAGAATCAATGGGCACATCAGGAAGCAAGGAGTGCATATATTGATTGATTCAGGAAGCACTCATAACTTCTTAGATGTGGAGATGTCCAAAATGATTGGTTGTCCATTGAAAGATATAGAACCAATGCATGTTGGTGTTCCTGGTGGACATAAGATTGTAACTACCAAGTGCTGCAATATAGAATGGAGGTTAAGTGATGCTACCTTCAAAAGTTCAATGGTAGTCATACCTTTAGGGGGCTGTGATATGGTACTTGGCATTCAATGGCTGAATACATTGGGAGAAATTAGGTGGAATTTTGAGAAGCTTCTAATAACCTTTTATCATAATAATGTGAAGGTGGAATTAAGGGGTACTAGAAGACCAATTGTTAAGTGGGCAAAGAATGATTAAGAGTTTGGGTTAAAGTCAGGCTTAACTTTCATCAATGTTCCTATATGTGTACCCTGCAACCCTGTTTGAGTTATCAATGGATCAATCATAGGAACAAAGTGCAGGAAGTGATGATAGTGACCTGCAGTCACTAATAGAAGAGTTTGTAGATGTCTTTGCCACACCCACTACATTGCCACCTAAGAGATCACATGATCACATGATACCTTTAAAAGAGGGAACTCAACCTGTGAATGTTAGGACCTACAGGCATGCACCTACTCAAAAGAATGCTATTGAAGAGATGGTAGGTGAGTTGTTAGGAACAGGGGTTATCAGACCTAGTCAAAGTCCATTCTCTGCTCCAATAGTAATGGTCAAAAAAAAGGATGGGAGTTGGTGTATGTGTGTTGAATATAGGGAATTAAACAAGCATATTGTGAAAGATAAGTTCCCAATCCCTATAATAGAAGAGTTAATAGATGAGTTGAGTGGATCTAGGCTGTTTTCTAAACTGGATCTTAAGTCTGGATACCATCAAATAAGAATGTTTGAAGGAGACATTGCTAAAACAACTTTTAGAACTCATGAAGGCCACTATGAGTTCTTGCTAATGCCATTTGGCCTTACTAATGCTCCATCAACATTCCAGTCCTGGATGAATCATGTGTTCAAAGGTTATCTTTGAAAATTTATGTTGGTATTCTTTGATGAAATTTTGGTGTACAGTGACACTTTAGATGACCACTTGCAGTATTTAAGAATGGTTCTACAGACCATGAGAGAAAACACATTGTATGTAAAAAAGTCAAAATGTGTGTTTGCCACCAAGCAAGTGGAGTATTTGGGCCATGTGATTTCTGAAAAAAGGGTTGCTACAGACCCTATGAAAGTTGAAGCTATGAAACAGTGGCTAATCCCTAAAAATCTCAAACAATTTAGAGGTTTTTTAGGTTTAACTGGTTATTATAGGAGGTTTGTGCAGGGTTATGCTACAATTGCATACCCATTAACTCAATTGCTGAAAAAGGATGCATTCCAGTGGTCTAAGCAAGCTACTGCAGCTTTTGAGCAACTGAAGCAGGCTATGCAACAGGTACCTATTCTACGGTTACCTGATATTAATAAAGAATTTATAGTGGAAACAGATGCATCAGGGGTAGGGTTGAGAGCAGTGCTAACTCAAAATGGTCACCCATTGGCTTATCTCAGTAAAATTCTCTCTAAAAGACACCAAAGTTTATCCACCTATGAAAAGGAGTTTCTAGCTGTGATCATTGCTCTTGATAAGTGGAGAGGTTATTTGTTAGATAGGCATTTTAAGATCAAAACAGTTCATATTAGCCTCAAGTACCTCTTGGATCAGAGAATTTCAACCCCTACTCAAATGA